>NC_044199.1:34899113-34929113 GCF_900880675.1 Sparus aurata | reverse complement strand
AACAAGAGACTCATGGAGACCTGACTCACTAAAACCAATAACTATAATTCTATTATCTATAATTTATACTGTGATGACAGTTAATAAGCAGGAGGAAGGAGACGGAGACGTTTATAGCCCACAATAACAACACAGAGACTTAAATAATGTATTCAGAGTCACTTTCCTCAGATTAGACAAATGAATGAACCAAAAAATAAACAAGAAGTTTGTGAGACTGAGATTATTAAATATATTTTCATGGTACAATTCTTCCTCCAGCAAGTCGGATGTTTCTGCGTCTGCACTGACAGGATTCAGACTTGTGACCTCCTGATCTGATCTCAACACTGAGTCCACCTGAAGCACTTCCTGTCTGCTGCCCCGCCTCATCAGCATCCTCGTCCAATCAGTGTGAAGCAAACAGCAGCAGCATTATAAAGGTTGCGTGTGTTAAAACACTGTTTCTTGTTATTGCACCTCTTATTGTCTTCTTTCATCAAATCCTGCACATCAGAGAAAGTACAGTAATTACGTGATCCGGCGCTGTCAGAGGAGATGAAACAGAAATATGTAATGTTTAAGATCAGCGGCGCTCTTTGATGTGAGACGAGCACGTTATGCCCTCAGACTCTCTCTAAATGAGCTGACCCAGTTGCTTCTTGATTAGTGGAGCTTGTAAGAAAACACTGATCATAAGAGGAGATAATTACACATTATTGTAGGGCAGAAACATTTCCTGGTGAGGATGAAACCCTGATGAGTAAAACTGGTGTTTAGCTTCATTACCTAACTCACCAGCAGCTTATAAAGCCCGGACGAATTAATCACAATCTTTATGACAGAGCTGCATATTGTGCAGGACCAGCGTTCTTAATCAGGCCGTCCTTTTCCAACCACTGCGCTTCATTTCTGCACCACAAATGAGCGAGGTTGAAGCGTCGCTGCATGACGCGCCTCCACACTCAACACTGTTAATGCAGATTAATGAAAGAGCGTCTGAACAACAGTAACCTGCAACAACACACGCCTGGTTTCTCTGAGTGTGAGAGTCCTGCTGCTGCTGCTGGAGAGGCAGCGTGAGCCACTTCAGCCACGACACGGCCATTACTAACTCATTCCACACAGACGCTTCTGCCGTGGCAACACCTATCAGACAGGGAGTCGGCTGCCGGACTGCTAAACAGGAGAGCTTTGGGTCGACACGTTACAGGAACCACTTCTGAGCCGCCCGTTGGTTCTGCCCGAATGTAGTCGGGTGCTAAAATGTCCAAACCGTGGAACGACCACAGAACCGACAGAGATCAGTCCAAAACGTTCCTCATCAGCTGCTCAGATTTTCTACTTCTTGCACTTCTTTTTTTTAACATCCATCTGATCAAGACTTTAAAAGTTACAGAAACAAAAAGTAGAATCCAGTCATCACCTCCTCCCTCATGCTGGTGGATATGAGCACATTATACAGTAAATGTCAAAGTGTTTACTTCACAGTAGCTGCTACATGTTAGCACGGAGCCCATCTGAAGCGTGTGCACAAGCTTCAGGATGTAAATAACGTCGTCTCCAGATACTTCAGTTGTTCAGCAGAATGTTACCGTGAAGCTGCAGAGAAGTCTCCATCAGCACGAGCAGAAGTGAGACGGTGACGACTGAGTTGTACTTTTCTGGTGAACTGTCTCTTTAGAAGCCTCCTGGTCATTATGTTGTGGTCTGTCTCTCTGCAGCTCGCTGTGTCTCACAGTTTGGATCACTCGTGTCCTCATGACCCATTTCTGACACTTGCTGGCAGACATGATGTCAGCTGCCAGGCCACGCGCTGTAATCTCCTCTAACTGGCTGCTGTTAATAAATAAAATATGCACACCAGGATTAAATCAAACCACAGCTCCCAGGACTTTCATTTTTCCTTAATGACCCTTTTTAAGAGTATTTATTGAACACATTTGAAGAAACCGTCCCCGCGGGCACAACCGCCACCAACTGGAATATTTCCACATCGTAATGAGAGCAAGTGTGAAAAATGCATTTTTAGACTTTGATCACTTTGAATCTCTACAATAAATGATGATTTTAATAGTCTTGACTGTAAGTGAGCACTGTGCAGGATTCATCTGAAGAAGTACAGGAGCTGGGATGGGCCAATTCAAGGAGCAGACAGAAAACTATCCTGCATAACTGTGCATGAAGGAGTCGCTGGCAAACGACTCGTGCTGGTGATCAGGTGTGAAGACCCTCGTGGCCAGTTTGAGACTGAAACAACGTCTGTGATTGGCTGAGTCACACAGCTCAGGTAGCAGCTCCATATGATTTGATTCTGACGGTTCCTCAGAGTTCTCAGAGCGTGGAGCTGGAGGCCGTCCTCCCTGAGCTCGTCCTCCTACATGCTCTGCTGCAGGACTCTCGTCTAACTCGATCCTCCAGAAACGTCAATAAGCACTTACACATCTCCCGGCGCTGTAATGGCCTCCGTATACGAGGCGGCTTCTCTGGAGTGACAGACCCTCGCCCTCAGATCACAAGCTGCAATCTTATCAGTCATCTCAAGCACTCTGATATCTGCGCTGTTTGTCTCCCCAGTTAACATTTTGAGGTTTTTCTCGACAGCAGCTCGGAGACGAGGCCGAGAGGAGGGACGGACTCTTTAATGGGACGCTGGTGAAAAATCACACAGCAGATTAGAAATGTGACATTAAAAAAACAGGTTTATTCCTCATAGGTGAGAACGAGCCGCGCAGTGATAAATATAGCTGCTCAAACACAGGTTCCTTCTGATTAACACCAAGAGTTTCTAACAAACAATGAGACCGAGTCGGGTCCAAACGGCTCAGTCTGAAGTCACACAGCAGCTCTTTGTTCCAGCTGCAGCGCTCTGTAATTAATACAAACAGTAGAGCGGCGCTCCAGCAGAAGAGATGAGTAAGCCAGATAATTATAGCAGAGATCCAACAAAAAGCATCTAATGCTGAGGTAAGATGTTACTGTAGCATGCTAATCACTGCTATTACAAAAGTGCCGCGTCATTTTCTTTGTCTGACGACTTTTTAACCTCAAACTTTAAAGTTTCTGAGACGCTGGCTGCTCCTGATAACTGTGAACACGCAGACGCTCGAGGTGACGCTCGCTCAGACGGACGCTTCACTTCTTACAGTCTGCTCAGAGACGCTTTATATCAATGCACCTGTAATAAACACCAGGGAACAGAAACTCAGTAACTATCAGGCCTACCTGCTGATAGTTACTGAATCTCTTTATCACTTTATAAACTGTTAAATGTCTATAATCCAACAGTAAACATGTTTATGATGCACTTATATACTTATCATCACATCAACATGTTATAAGAGACGTTTATCAGCAGAATATAAACAGTTTATAGTTTCTTTAATATGTTTATAATCCAACAATAAACATGTTTATGCTGATTTCATTAACACTGAAGTCACCTTTTAACACATAATAATGTTAGTTTAAGATTATTCTTATAATCAGTTTGTTTATGATGCTACTATTAGAACTTGTCTTATTATTTCATAATAATGTTAATAAGCATCTTATAATGCTTAATGTATTATTCATGAGACTTATAATGATGTCATTACCTATAAATGATGTTTATTACAGGATGTTATTGATCACCACTGTGTTACACAGTCTATATTACTGTTGTAGGTATTTATCAACAATAATGAAAATATAGAATATCTCCCGCAGGTGAAGAAGACGATCAATAAACCCATCAGACACACAGCTCCTCCTGTAGGTGGCTCCATGTGGACATGTGAGTCACAGATGCATGATGGGACTTTTTCCACTGGATTAACCAGCGGCTGCTTCTCAAACACGCTCCCACTGAACCGCCTTCATTGGACCGGGCCTTCTCACTGTGAGGACCCGGTCCAGAATCACTGCAGCTCCTGTTGAACTGGACCTGAGCTGCTCTGACCCAAAGTGTTCACATAAATCACCGCTGAGTCAGATAATAATGAAAGTATGTCAAAGTGTTGGTGTGAAGGTCCAAACTGACCCGCTTCACTTCAGCCGCTCGTTAGAAGAACCGGTCCTGGGGTCCGGCCCGCTCGCTCCCCGTCAGCTTTGTAAATAACTCAACAATGATGAAACATTCTGTGAATATGAAACATAAAAGCCGGCTGGAACTCTTTCATCAGGACAAATTAAAATCCTGACTGGAAACATTCACACAACACATCAACGCTTCAGACGCGTCGACGAGGAGCTGGAGAGGATTTTATTAACTATTCTGACTTATCTTTTGATGAATGATGACACTGTGTTCGATGATCAGTAAAAAGTTCATTTATATTAACAGAACTAATCAATTTATCGTATTTCTACTTTGATTTGTTTTAGCTATTAAATTATTAATCTTTCACTGGAATGTAGCTGAAATGTAAAAGTGAAATAAATAAGTTTGTTGAAATAAATGTGGGAGAAAATGAAATGAAAATGAACAAATTTGAAAAGAAAAATAACATTTTATGTAACATTTCTTAATTGATTTAATACCTACATTTATTCTTTTTATTCTTTTGGGGTTTTTAATATCACATTTATTTTTCTGAATGTTTCCAAACATTCTTAGAGATCCGATGAGGAATGATCACATTTCAGCTGAAACTTCAGACGTGTTTTAACACGATGACATCACGTTCAGTGTTCATGGTTAGTTCATGTTAACGGAGCAGAAGATGTTGAAGCACAGAAACATGACTGAACATATAATAAAGCAGAACTCTTCATCAGATAAGCTGCAGCAGAACTTCAGGCTGTAAAATCTCACATGATTTTTTAGGACGAGACAAACTGTTGCCAATTCATCAGGACATTTCTAAACGCTGGTACAGAGAACCGAAGCGGAGCCATTAAAGGCGTCCTTCCCTCGGCTGGACATCAGTCAGTCATCACAGCTCGTCTCTTCTCACCATGAAAGGTCAAACTGGATGTGAAACTCTGCCAGCACACCAACAAAACCTGGATTCTGACGTGAACTTCTTGTCGGACCGGTCCCTCCGCTTCCCTCTGCCCTTTTTTTACCGACCCAAACATCTCCCTGAGGTTTGTGTGTTTCATCGGCGCCTGATTAGAACCCCCTCGTGAAATCATCACATGAATGGACCAGGACCTCCCTCTCTGCGTGTCGGCCTGCACAGATTGGTATTTGGCAGTGACCGGTTGCGTGTTCTGCTGCCGTGTGGGACGTCGTAAACAAACATGTGATGGCGGCTGGAGGTGACGACAGCCCACACAGCGCTCGTAGTGCCGCTGACGGTGAGCGAGGCCCTGATGGATGGAGGCGGGCTCCGCCGCTGTCCCTTCAGCGATGCACAGACGAAGGCAGAAAGTAAATAAACAACTAAAATGTCAGCACACGAACGTCTCAGAGGCATTAGCTGCACTCCCGTTTGCATTCCAGCAGAATCGAGCCTCTCCAGCAGCTAAATTTGGCCAGCAGAGTCATTTTCCCGTCTCATCTGCAGGCAGAAGCTCCATTAGTTCCTCTGAGGAGGCACTTTACAGAAACTTTGCCACTTCTGCTGCTGCAGACACAACAATTTCCATCCATGAAGATATGTATAATTCAGAGTAAGTGCACATTTTATTTGTCCTTGTGGATGTGGAGCTTTTACGTGACCAATGACATGTGATTCGATTACATACTCGGCCGTGCGCGATGTTTCAGCCTCAGCGTGTCGTGTTTATAGGAGCTCCTTCAGAGGCACCAAAGGTCCGCTGCTGGTTCTCAGAACTTCACTGAACCGTTCAGTCGACCTCGCGCTGGAAACAAATCATTTCATTTCTCCAGCGACATCAGAACAGAGTCATTTAAATGGAGGACGGTAAACAATGTGAGCGGCTCATGTTAACAGCTTCACAGTCAGCGAGGTTTGATTTGCACCTGCAGCTCTCACAGCTTCACATGAAGCTTCTTAAAGACGAATTAACAGATAAACTGAAGCTGTGCATGAAACACAGACAATGAAGGACTCAAAGAAACAAACCAACAACACCTCAGGACTCAGGACGGTGGTGGTGACTGCGCAGGTTTACAGCTGGACACAGATGACTTCTCACCGAGGTCACACTTGAATCCTTTCACTGAGACTTTCCTCTGAGGGCGCCTGAGCAAAAGATATCCTCATAATGTTCCACTAACACATCTAAATCATCCAGCGCTCCTTCTTCCTGCTTCACTTCTCTCCAGCGGTGGAGAGGAGCCGGAGCCGGGCCGCCGTCTCGGTTCTGTGCTGCCCGATCAGCCAACCGGAGCGCGAGGAGAGACCGACACAGGAGGGAACACGGTTTGTCAGCCAGACGTTAAGGAACACTTTCCTGTGGCTGTGGAGGGAATGTGAGAAATCTGCTCCACATGAAGTGATGTGTTGTCTGTTCTTCATTTATTTGGGAAGAAGGAGAAAAAGCTGCAGCAGTGAAGTGAAAACAGAACGGAAACAAAGACGATCACTTGAAACTGTAAGAAAGGAGTTTCAGTGATGAGACAGCTGACAGTCTGTGTGAGCTGCAGCTGTAATGAGCTCTTAGCATCTCAAACAGACAAACTTTAAACGCCTACATGATGAAAACTGAGACTTTTTAAAACTGTACAGCTCCACAGTCTCTTCTGGCTGCATGATGACTGTTTTCGTGCCTCACGGGTCCCTCAGATCCCAGAACAGCCTCACTAACTCCAACATGAGCACGCGGCGCCGGAATGTTTGGCCTCAGCACAAAATCATGCAGCGTGCTCATCTTTATGGCCCAGAGACAAGAGAGGTGTCAGTGTCAATACGGGAGCTGCACAACACTGTCAGTGATGAAGAGCGCAGCGTCGTCGCCACAGATGTTCACTTGGCTGCAAAAACACCCGATGCTCATTACGAGAGCGCCGAGCAGTAAACAGAGCGGCCGGGCCACGCGAGAGGGCTCGGCCCGGCGGGGACGGCGTCAGCACAATAACTCAGTCATTTCTGACCCAAATCAAAAAAGGCAACGATGTGCGGCTCAGTATGGCCCAGTGGTCAGGACCTAATCTGACACTTCAGTGGAGGAGAAAAGAGGAGAGGAGGGCAGCACGATCATTTAGCTGTTCTGATGAGGAGCTGCATGGACGGATCCTGATAACTGCTGTTCTAACGAGGCTGCGTGTCGACCGCGTGACGGAGCGGCCCGGCGACACGGAGCGGCCCGGCGACACGGAGAGGCAACGCAGGATGTTTCTGGTGTGCTGAACAAATATTCACAGCCATGAGGAAGATCTCCACTGATGTCTGTTGCTATGGCAAAGAACGGGACAACATAATTACAGTGCACAGGAGAGGCTTTCAACGGCTTCCTCTTAAGTTTATGTATCTTAGAAGTGGAAATCTCAGTCGTGTTCCTGCTTGCTTTGACTGGATCCTAGAACTCAATTACTGGCCTGGAAACAGAGGCTGTTTGTCTGCAGCAGATGAAAAGGCTGCTGTGGGTCTCGCGGCGGGTTTCCCCTTGAAAGAGCTGAGGGCTTTACTTGGTCTCCCTCAGGTGATTCAAGCTGCTGTGAGCAGCCTGTGCTCGCGGACCACAGGCCGTCATTAACGGCGTTTGTCACTGCTGATTCCAGCCTCTGATTTTGGGTTATTTTGGGACACTTTTTCATCCTGATGAACAAATGCTAATGAGAGAGAAGCAGGTGAAGTCAGGACACGACATCAGGAGAGCTCGCCGCATGCTGCAGTGCATCCAAGAACCGCCGGCCAGGAAACACAGGGAACATCTTGTTGTGCCTCAGGCAGACAGTTTGGACCGGTCAGAACCTGCACGGCCGTCCAGAGGATTCACAGTCATTCAGAGAGACAAATACACAATCCAGCAGTCATTATGTCACGCAGAGGACCAGTCCAGTCAGAACCATGTTCTCTAACGACCATTATTTAATCAGACAAACTACTGAGGTACCATCACGTCACACACACACACACACACACACACAGAGCTGCAGCAGGAAACAACCTAACACTGTGTGCAGTTCATCATGTGACCAGCTGAGGCTCCAGACACGAGTCAGCCCAAAGAAGAACCAGAAATCAACATGTTTACATGTTTATCACCGGCCTGCAGGGGAAGCTCTGACGCTCAGTGTGGAGGTGAAACACCAGAGTGAAACAGGCTGAAGTGAAGCGAGCGAGCTGCAGGACAGAAACCTCAGAGCTCCACATTTAATGAAGCTGATTGATCGGCTGCTATCGACGTCCTCGTCCGCTTCTCAACCTGCTGTAAACACCTTTTGTATCCTCTCTGGTTACATCACAGACACTGCAAATATCTATTATCACTATAATCTGCTGCTACCTGATCCTTCGTTTGGTCCATGACATGTTAGAAAACTGTTCACAGGGAAGGCTGGAAACTGTTGGTTGTATTTTCTGACCAACAGCCCAAAGATATTTAATTCTACAGCAAATTCAAATTAATTTCATATGACGGAACAGTCAATATTGGATATTTATGGTCAGATATCAGATTTCAATAATCAGGACTGTCTCCCGACTGATGAGTCAATTCATCTATTAACCTGCAGTCGCCTCGAGGTACCTGGTTCTGTACCTGGTACCTGGTTCTGTACCTGATACCTGGTTCTGTACCTGGTACCTGGTTCTGTGCCTGGTACCTGGTTCTGTAGCTGGTACCTGGTTCTGTACCTGGTACCTGGTTCTGTACCTGATACCTGGTTCTGTAGCTGGTACCTGGTTCTGTACCTGGTACCTGGTTCTGTAGCTGGTACCTGGTTCTGTACCTGGTACCTGGTTCTGTACCTGGTACCTGGTTCTGTACCTGATACCTGGTTCTGTACCTGGTACCTGGTTCTGTACCTGGTACCTGGTTCTGTAGCTGGTACCTGGTTCTGTACCTGGTACCTGGTTCTGTACCTGATACCTGGTTCTGTACCTGGTACCTGGTACCTGGTATCTGGTACCTGGTTCTGTAGCTGGTACCTGGTTCTGTACCTGATACCTGGTTCTGTATCTGGTACCTGGTTCTGTAGCTGGTACCTGGTTCTGTATCTGGTACCTGGTTCTGTAGCTGGTACCTGGTTCTGTACCTGATACCTGGTTCTGTACCTGGTACCTGGTTCTGTACCTGATACCTGGTTCTGTACCTGATACCTGGTTCTGTATCTGGTACCTGGTTCTGTACCTGGTACCTGGTTCTGTAGCTGGTACCTGGTTCTGTACCTGATACCTGGTTCTGTACCTGGTACCTGGTACCTCGTACCTGGTTCTGTACCTGATACCTGGTTCTGTGCCTGGTACCTGGTTCTGTAGCTGGTACCTGGTTCTGTACCTGGTACCTGGTTCTGTACCTGATACCTGGTTCTGTGCCTGGTACCTGGTTCTGTAGCTGGTACCTGGTTCTGTACCTGATACCTGGTTCTGTGCCTGGTACCTGGTTCTGTACCTGATACCTGGTTCTGTACCTGGTACCTGGTTCTGTACCTGGTACCTGGTTCTGTACCTGGTACCTGGTTCTGTCTCTGGTACCTGGTTCTGTACCTGGTACCTGGTTCTGTACCTGGTACCTGGTTCTGTCTCTGGTACCTGGTTCTGTACCTGGTACCTGGTTCTGTACCTGGTACCTGGTTCTGTACCTGATACCTGGTTCTGTACCTGGTGCCTGGTTCTGTACCTGGTACCTGGTTCTGTCTCTGGTACCTGGTTCTGTACCTGGTACCTGGTTCTGTACCTGGTACCTGGTTCTGTACCTGATACCTGGTTCTGTACCTGGTGCCTGGTTCTGTACCTGGTACCTGGTTCTGTCTCTGGCTTGCCCAGCTGTGGCTCCATCACCACCTCCCTCATGTACATATTTGAACACAGTATCTGCAGAAATGTAAACTGCTGACATCACATTTGTCCTGATATCACTGCTGAAACTCCTCCAGAGCCTCAGAAGAACATCTGACTGTTTCACAGAGAGGAAACTCTGTGACGACACATCATCTCAGATTCACTCACATCACTGACGAGTTTAATTAAAAGACTAAAACCACTGAGCAGAACTGGACTGACCCGCTGACACATCATACTGTAGGACTGCAGTGGAGTGATGTCATTAATACATCAGAGAATGATGTCATCAATACATCAGAGAATGATGTCATTCTTTACATCAGAGGGGAAACGATTCATCTTGTTACTGCTGTCGTGTTTCTACGGAAGCCCTGAGGGTCAAATGAGACATTTTGTTTTTTGGGGATCCTTTTTATTAATTATTCTGTTGACATTCACTTTCCATCTGTGAAAACATTTCAGACAATCAGGAGGAAAAAAATAAATACAAATTTCAGTAGAAGATTTTTTTCAGTAGATGTTTGAAACTGAGAGGACATTTTGTCATGCTAATTATTACTTTTTTTTTTATCAGACTTAGGAAATGGATCACCAGGACACACACCTTCTCTCTTGGCCCTCAGGGCTTCCGTAGATTCACTCGTGGCTCTCCAGATAAATGTGACCCGACCCGTCAGTGTTCAGCTAACAGGTGGAGCAGGAAGTGAACGTGTTCAACACACATCCTGACACATAACCTCAGAGGTACTACACAGCTCTGTGTGTGTGTGTGTGTGTGTGTGTGAGATGGAGGGAGGCATGCACACACACACACACACACACACACACACACACACAGACACACACACACACACACACAGCGGCGTGGAGGCGACAGCGCTGGCTGGGAAGGCGTCCTTTTGGAGGACAATTATTCTAAGTAGTTTTCCCATCAGCCGGCGCCACGAGCAGAAGACCCTCGGGTGAGCCAGAACCTTTCTGAGGAGGCAATCGGGAAATAGCCACTGTCCAATTTATTTGATAAGGCGAGTGGAGCTCAGACCTGCCAGCAGATGCACAAGGGAGGAAAATTGGGGCTGTGCTGCAACCTAGTTGCTGACATTTCCAGAGTTCAGATCACTCTGCACACAGAGTGATTAGAATAATATTCCAGCCAAGGTTCAGCGCAGATATTCAAAGTTCAGGGCACGACGGACAACTGTTAGCTCACACGGCAGCAGCAAGGTGATCAAGCAGAGCGGTTACTGCCGCTCATCAGGGCGTGAGATAGCGAGGCTGTGCGGTGACAATACAGTGATGATGCTGCCGACCCTGGGAGATAAAATTCAAAGATCTTCTCAAGCTGTGGGAGGTGTCAGAGCTCCTGACGCTCCCCGAGGAACTTGTGTTTCAAATTGGACAGCTCAGAGTAAAACTAGCTCTCTCTGGGGATCCTCACCCACACAGAAGCCAGCGTTAAAGAAATGCCATCCCTCTCTGGGGAAACACACACACACACACCAGACACACACACAGACACACACACACACACACACACAGCGTGGTGTCGTATGAAGCTTGAAAGGATTCAGCTGAACGTGGATTTAAGTCGTTTGACTCAGAATGAGACAGAAACATGTTTGGCTGTTAACACTTTAACTTACACACAGAATGATGACTTCAACACACATGACATGATTATTGGATTATTATCTAAACAACTAAATAACAACACATATCTCTGCAGAACACATGCTGGTTCTGCTGGTTCCGTCTCAGGCTCGGAGGACTGTGAGTGGGTCTGTGAGATTGTATCCGTCGATGTCTTTGACGACACGTTCACGTCCTGATTGATCAGTTTGTATAACAGGAAAACATTTTCAGGCACATTAAGGCACAGAACACGAGTGCAGGACAGTCACAAAGGACGTCCAGAACCAGAAACTCCTGTAATTTGGGCCAACTTCAGCTGTTAAAGTGTGAAGTGTCTGCTGAAGTGAAGGCATTAGGAGGACATTTGGACCTGATGGAAAGTGGACTGTAGCTGCATCCTTAATGAGGATAATATCAGGAAGAAGTCCTCAGGTGGATCTAAAGGTCGAGCAGGATCCGTTATCAGTCTGCAGCTGAACACAGTTAACAGTCTGTTTCTCTCTTCACTTTACACACAAACTTAGAATCAAGCTGAGCCCATGTGACGTCTGCGGCGCTGACTCAAGTCAGAGCGGTAACTCTGTCAGGCGGTCGATGTCTCAGACGGGTCATGTTGCAGACAGAAGCAGAACCACAACTCAACCCGAACCAGGTGAAACCATCCGTCTCTGATCCACACAGCCGACTGCAGCCGGCTTTCTTCTGCTCTCCTACAATCGATTCTGAAAACATCTTCAGTAATCTGAGGCAAACACAGCTCCTCTGACAGAGTGCTGCTGGCAGCCGAGCTTTGAATGATGTCAATTATCCTGCAACAAATGACAGCAATACACCTGAGAACCGCCCGCCGCTATCTGACATACCCTTACCTTGCAGATCTCACTCTTTCAAATGCAAATCTGCCTTCATTTCCCCTCGGTGCAGGAATTCCTCCCTACTGTATATCAAATTGGAAGAGAGCGAGAGAGAGAGAGAGAGACATCCCTCAAGACAGCAGCGTGAATATACAGTCAAGAGTAGCCGATAATCTGCGTGAGGAGGAGAAAGGCTCCTTCTGAACACCACCGAGGCGTCTCTGAGCCGCTGCACAGCGCCTCAACAACTGTGGAGGGGAAACGCTCGAGGAGATGACTTAAACCTTCCAGATGTCTCTCCATACAGAGCTGAAAATGAGAATGGGGGACACCTTGAAGTGAGAAAGATGACATTACAAAGAAATCACATTCCCATATAGCCGTCATTACGCGCTAAGCAGTGCACGCTGGCCGGCCTCCAGGCGGCCGCTCGCTGTGGAAGCTGCTTCCTGGCAGACGATTCATCAGCCGGGAGGTGTGTTGTGTTTCAGAGGCTGATCGGGCCGGAGCAGAGGGACGACTGTGATCAGACCTCAAGTTCTACAGGATGAACCGGTCCACCACCGGGACACACCGACACCATGTATTCACACAAAGACAGAACTTCATGTAGAAGTGTTGCTGAATTTACAAGAACGCCCCAAAAGATAAAGAATGTTATAACATTTCTCCTGACTCAACACTAAATTGAGTCATTTTTAAAGGGAGTCTGGTCACATGCAGCCCAGAACACACACCTGTCACACCTGTGAGCGGGCCGTACAGAACCTCCTACAGCCTCAGAGACAGAACTGTCCTCTTTGACCTTCACAAAGGATTATCCAGGCCCACACTGAACGGACTGGTCTCTATCTGGACCTTTATTCCTCTGAGGAATTCATCATCAGCTGCAGACAGAAGTCGTCCGGTCTGCTCTCTGCACTAACAGGACTACACTCCTAATCCTCTTCCATTTCTTCTCCAAACCCAAAGTACGTGTGACACATTTTGTTATTATTGTCATCTTGTGCAGCCACAATCAGAAGTTGAGAGATGTTCATGACAGGATGTATGATCCTGTTTCTGCATCGTGTAATGAGCCGTATGGACAAACTGCTGTGTGACCTTCAGACAGGCTTCAGCTTTCTTCCCTTTGCTTGCAGTTCTTTCCGTCCTGATCAGGCAGTTTAATCAGGCTCATTTAGTCGGTTCAAACACATGTGGAAAGGAACACAGAGATGTTGAAAATTGATTGAGGCAAATGTAAGGTGTGGTGTGGAATAGATGAGAAGTGCCCCGCGGCGCTCCAGGAAGATGATTCAGAATATGTGAGAAATCAAAAGAGAGAAAAAATGAACCGAACAACGGACAACAGTGTGAAACAGCGTTTCATCCTCGCCGACTCGTTGGCATGCAGCTCCACCACAGCAGGCTGTAACCAGTCCACACCCGGCGGAACACATACAGCAGACGGGTTTTAATATCAGTGAGAAACTGCTGCAAAATAATCAACCTAAACATTCATTCAGCTCTATTTAATATACTGCAGACTGTCGACGGACGTCTGCGAGGACGTGAGAGGATCAATAACAGAACGATAAGAGAAGTGGATCAGACAGTTTCTGTAAAACAAAGTTCAGTGTGTCAGAATCATCAAACATGAAAGCAGGCAGCATTTCACCAGACTAACCAGAACCGGCTAAAACTGTAGCTGCTGTTAGCTAGTTAGCTCAGTTAGCCGTGCAGCTAGTGGTCCTGTTAGCTGACTCAAGTCTGTGTTGATACTGTTGGCACAGTTTGCAGCGCTGTGAGGAGGAGCTTCCCAGAACTGACCAGGGAATGCATGCAGGGAGGAGGAATGGAACCAGAACCAGAACCAGAACCAGTACTGTGGACCTGGACTCAGCAGCCTCCCAGTAGACACACCAGACCACCAGTGATGTGATCACAGAGTGTCCTCTACCAGCCAGCAGCTCTGTTTACCTCTAATGAGTCGGTGGAATGAACTCTTATTTAAACAGTGTGTTGTGTTTAAATGTGCTCGTTAATGAGCACGATGATAATTACTTTCTTTACTTGCACTGCAGTAAAGATGCTCTGTTAGTCCAAACAGATACAGACTCCTACAAATTAAATAATCTTCTGCATATTTAAAGTAAATACACATCAAACCTCTGCTGCTAACTGCAGCGGCTGCTAACTGCTGCTGCTGCTAACTGCTGCTGCTGCTAACTGCAGCGGCTGCTAACTGCTGCTGAAATGAGTTTCCTGGATCGTTTGCAGGTTTTCACTGACTAAACTTCGTCACCGGGGACAAACATGGCGAGCGTGCAGGACGCAGGCTGCTTCAGACGGCGGCTCATTAAGATGCTAACGGTGTGATCTTGTGCTGCTATCTTTAAAACAAGCTGCCATACTTTTCCTCTCCTATGCATCTCCTTATCAGAAATCACACATAACGATCAATTATCTCGATTCACGCAGTAAAGATAGGAGGAAGATTTATGAGACAAAGGTCAGCAGACACTGCAGGTGTCAAATATCTGTTGAGTCTTTTTACAGTCATGAAGCATCAGAACAAACTGACTGTTAGCCTGTTAGCCTGTTAGCCTCCTCCAGCATCCTGCAGGAGGAGGCTGCAGCTTATTGCTTTGCTCAAGGGCACCTCAACTCACACACTGCACCACCACTACACACCTCCTGGACACGATAACACACTCGTTAAGTCTTTATGTTACTTCACTGTTTAAAACCAGCGTATTACTGAACTGAGGAGTGATCGGTTAAAGATAAAACATTAAAACTACAACTCTTCTTTTTGCTTTTGTGATGTAATTAACCAGATTATTTTATGTAAATCAATGAAGCACAATATTTGAGGAAAGTTTGTTTATCCATCATTTTTTATCAAATAACACAAAACAAATGATTCGTCAGTCGTCAAATGAAAGTCGTCCTCGGTGCCTGCGTCTGTATTTTTGTGACGTAATTTGCTGGATTAGATTAAAATCTGGAGGCTGTGAATCAATAAACAGTAACGAGTGTTTCTCTTCTCCTCTGTCGTCACACGTTATTATTAATGTTACGTCACGTAACAGCGATCGTACATGTTGATGCCACAGACTGAAGACTGAAACCTTTTTATTCAAACGGCGTGCAGCCCACAGGAGGTCGTGTCAGCGGGTTACACTTGAAGGGAATTACTGTGATTAGACATGGAACACACACACACACACACACACACACACACACACACACTCCTGTGTATTAATGCAAATTACACTTATTGACACACACAGATGAGGAAGCAGCACGTGACTGATTCATCGTCGTGAACAGAGACAACCATGTTTGTTTCTGGTGATAATGCAGAACAGACGTTTCAAAATGAACTTTCCATCTTTCCCCTCACGTCTCTTTCTCTCTCTGTCTCTGTCTCTCTCTCTGTCTGTCTCTCTCTGTCTCTCTGTCTGTCTCTCTCTCTCTCTCTCTCTGTCTGTCTCTGTCTCTCTCTGTCTCTCTGTCTCTGTCTCTCTGTCTGTCTCTCTGTCTCTGTCTCTCTGTCTGTCTCTCTCTCTCTTTGTCTCTCTGTCTGTCTCTCTGTCTCTGTCTCTCTCTGTCTCTCTGTCTCTGTCTCTCTGTCTGTCTCTCTGTCTCTCTCTCTCTCTGTCTGTCTCTCTCTGTCTCTCTCTGTCTCTCTCTGTCTCTGTCTCTCTTTGTCTCTCTGTCTCTCTCTCTCTCTCTCTCTGTCTCTCTCTGTCTCTCTCTGTCTCTGTCTCTCTTTGTCTCTCTGTCTCTCTCTCTCTCTCTCTCTGTCTCTCTCTCTCTCTGTCTCTCTCTCTCTCTGTCTCTCTCTCTCTCTGTCTCTCTGTCTCTGTCTGTCTCTCTGTCTCTCTGTCTCTCTCTGTCTCTCTGTCTCTCCTGAGGCGATGTCTTTGTCTTTACTGAAGAGGTTAAATGTTGTAAAAAGGTTTTCCATCAGCTCCTTCCATCTTCTGGAGTCATGAAACCTGCTGATTGGAGCCTCAGTCTGCAGTGAAGCAGCAGCCGTGTTTTCCTCGCCGTCGTAAATCAATCTCTGAGTTTTTCCCTCTAAAACCAATCCAGCAGATTTCCCACCAAACCTGACCTGCTGCCACAAAGAACCTCAACCGCCGGCAATAATTACACAAATGTTTCAACCTAATGTTGCTATTGATTTATTGATGTTAAATCCTGTATGTAACTCGAGTACCGGCACTTCCTCCTGAAGCCATCTGTGCATCGGCTCTCTTCCATATGGACGCTCGCTGAGCTTCCACTCCATTTGAATCTCACACAGTTTCTACGCAGAGTGAAATAGTTCAGTGTGTGCTGTGACGGTGGAGGACATGAGGGGGCTGCTTCCCCGCGGCACCCACTTCTGATGAAGATGGTATTATTGTGCTGCAGTTTATATAACTTCTGCCTCCATCCATCTTCAGCTGCTCGCTCATGTCTCTGTGCCCTTTCACCAAAGAGCAGAAACAATGATGCCAGATTAATTTCAAGAAGATATAAATGTCAGGTTGAGCACTTTTGAAAATCAATGAAATATCAGACGGTCTCTCTGCATACTGAGCACGGTGAGCACGGTGAGCACGGTGAGCACGGTGAACACGGAGGAAGGTACCGAGTGATCCGGAGGACGACGTCGTCCTGCAGGAGAGCTGAGCTGCTGCCAACGACGGAGATTAAACTGTAAACTCATGTCTAAACATTTTTTTATTCACTGCACACGTTCACTTTTACTCTCCATTTACCTTCAATGTCTCGCTTCAGCACACTTTCCATTCCAACAGCATCTAATTAAACCTTTAGCAGACACAAGTGAAGGCTTCTCACGGCTGCAGCACTCGGCACAGATCACCTGGCTGCAGAAACACGGCCTTGGAAATCAAATGTGGCAGAAAATGGCGGCGCTGTTTGTTCCCAGGCGGTACGGACCGGCTCTGACATCATCAAGGTTTCATACAAACCCCCTGAAATGTGAGGAAGTCGCTCTAAAAGACAGAGAAGGTGAGCAACAGTTGCTCCCTAACATGGAGGCCACCTGTAGCTCAGGTGAAGCCTTCTCCTCGCTGAGACACTGAGCAGAGCGGGAGAGGTTCTGGCACTGGTTCTGTTCGGTGAAGTCACCACTTCAGCCAGAATATTTAATGAGTCATATTAAGACCAGAAACATACGGCAGCTTTTTCAAAGCATTGTGATTGTTTTCCATCCTGATGGTTGAACAGAGATCCAGTTTAACAGTTTAAGACGAGATCGGAGGAGAAATGTAAAAACATGGAGAAGTCTCCAGAGAGGCCGGGACTGGACCTCAGAACTACAACCCTGTACGAAGAGTTTAGCCTGAAGCAAAAATAATGAAGACTTGACACTTGATCTGGACTTCGACACTTGAGAGCTGAGAGTCGAAGTTTGGCAGCAAGTTTTGATTTCATTTTTAAAGCATTGGGCTGTTATTCTGAAAGAGACGGTGGATCTGTGTTCCCTGAGCGCCGTCTCACAACACGTGGGCACAGAAACTGTTCCACCATCTTTAACTCTGACTTTATAAACCACCGACATACTAAACACACACAGGAGACTCTGACAAACCACAGAATCAGTGAATCTGCAGCGTGTTTGAAGAGAGACACTAACATCTAGCATGCTGACGTCTGTCACAGTGCAGAGATGGACGGACCGTGAGCGGTGATTCAGCTGCTGTAACAGCAACAGGACGAACAGAACCAGAGTGTCCTGAGAGTGAGACGCAGCTGTTCAACAGGTGTCCTGCTGTCTCAGCGGGACGCCACATAAATCAGAGCAGACTGAAGAGAAGCAACATCAGGAGGAAGTGCATGTGTGAGTCTGTGTCCTCCTCATCAGCGTGTTGTTACAACAGCCTCCTGATAACACAGAGACGTCACGTCACACCGAGCGTGTAATCATCCCTGCGTTCACCTCTTCACGCCTGCCGACCTGTCCTCGTGTCAACCCCACCTTAATGTACTTCCCCAGGCTCCATTTAAATCACTGCGCTCCACTTCCCTCCGTCCTGCAGGCTCTGCCTCCACCCTCTCTGTCTTCTTCTTGTTCACTCGCTCTTCCTCCTCTGTCTCCTCACCCGGACGCTCTAATTGCCTTACTTTGCCAAATGAGCCAACCAATTGCGCCTCCAGTTAAAAGCTGATGAGGAGTCGGCCCATCCAGCCTGCGACTCCGCCTGGGAAGCTAAATAAAGAGGAGCGAGATGAATGAAGCTCGCTCCTGAATGCAGACGCCATCTCCCCCTCGCTGACAGCCATCGCCTGTGACAGGCGGCGTGCAGTCGCATTCCTGCGTCCCACGAGAGTCGTTTCTGACACCCACATCTCTGCAGTGTGGAACCTCATGTCACTGTTGTTTTCGTGGATCAACTGATGTGCATGCTGGGTTACTGATACCTGCGGGAGAAGAAGCTCCTCTCTGTCTGCCTTCACAGAAGCCAAAGATTTACAATAAATGCAACTGTCTCAAACAGTGTTGGAAACTTTGCTGAAGGGTAAACAGTGAAAGGAAAAGCAAAGGACACAGCCGACACAGTTAAAGGCGTCTGAGTGAACCTGTGTGACAAACAACTCTGTGCACTTCTCATTTTCCAGGGTCAAAAACTACCAAACTCTCAACCAAAGTTAGAGACGCTATTTCACACGTTCACGTCCTTCTGACAGCAAGAATAAATGAAACGGCGGCCGTGTGTTCACAGAGCTGCTCTGTGAGGAGGCAGGACGAGGAGCTCACACCGAGGTCACTGACGGAGCATCGTCCTCACCTTCACCGCCGCCTGTTGGCCGGCTCGCCTCTGCTCGCCTCTGCTCCCGCCCACTCTCCCTGCTGCCTAAATGTCACTTGGCCTCCACAGAAAGTCCCGGAGGAAATTACAGCGCTGAATAGTTCATGTGTGCTTAAATAGTCTGCAGGAGGAGCCGATGGAGCGCGTCTGAAACACTCTCTGTTCTACTGCTGCTGCAGAAATGAGCTGATAATAGTTTCATCAGCAGACATAATGGTTGGTAGCAATATTTCCACTCTTTGATTTCCAGTTAATTATCATCATACGACCAACAATCACCTTCAGGGAGGCATTCATTTATGGAGTCAGGGTGGTGGGTGCTGCACCCGCTGACGGAGGAAACACGGTCGCCTTCGTTTAAAGATCAAGCTGAAGACGCAGAGAGTTTCTTACTTTTACAACCTAAAGACAATCAAACTCAGCCAAGAAGCAGCGTGATGCCGTCTGTGTGAGACAGACTAACCCTAACCTAACAGACTGCCAGACACCACTGTTCAGGACAGCGTCTCAACATTTCATCACAACATTTCCCAGCCGTGTTTGTGGAGACTTTAAACCAAACATGATGTTTTCCAACTCTGGAAACTGAACATAAAGAACTGCAACGCTTTAACAGACGCAGGTTTGTAGAAACATCTGGTGACTGTTTGTCACGTCATGAGATCTGCTGCATGTTGCCTCATCAGCGTCTCTGAGGTCATTCTACACACAACGCGCAGCCAGAGTAGTTTTGTGAGATACACTGTTAATAAATATTACATCACAGCTTTGTTCTAATCAGACATAAACACATTCACAAATAGCTGAGGACAGATTTCACATCAGATTTAAACATTATGATCATCCCATCTTCTTTTATCTCCTTTAAATTTACTTGCGTCTGTTTCAAGCTTATTGTGTCACTGTGCAGTCAACACACACACACGCACACACACACACACACACACACACACACCCTGCAGAGGTGTCCTCCTGTAGTGGGCTGGTGGAGAGCTCCAGCTCTGTGCAGGCTGATGCTAACCCTCAGCTAACACTGACAGAACGCTTCAACAACTTGTGATCAGTCAGACAAACAGGAGCTTATTGTTGGTACCGGTCCAACTTCCCGGTGAAGGTTTAAGGATCCTCCCACATTGATGTTTAACGCGGAGCTAATGCAGGACGTGTTTGTGTGGATGCACTGTCGGTTGGACACACTCCGCCCTGCAGCGCCAGCTGGCAGAGATAAGACGCACTGCTGCCTGCAGCCGAGGTGAACCCACGAGAAATGCTTATTGGGGTCAAAATATAAATGATTTCCTGCAGTTACATATCTCACACAAAGACCCCGCGGCTTGTATTATGCACATCTCGAGCCCTAAACACACAGCAGAGAAAGAGAGATTCATTTTTAACTGAGCACAATGTCGAGACATCGGCATTAAACTGTGTAGGAACCACCCGGGGGAGGCGAGCACAACAGGAAGCTTTTAAAAGAGGAAACCTATCGTCCCTCCGTCTCTCTCCCCTCGTGGATTCAAAGAGCAGCTATCCTGTATCTCAACACACTGAGCTGAAATTGATATTGATTTTTCCATCCGACTCGGGGTAAGACACAAAGAGGAACGTTAGAAAAATGTTCGACTGTTCCTTTAAAACAAGCTCTTAGCTATAGACACACACTCCACCCAGTAATCCTATAAGTGGTGTTGTTATAGTTGGACCTGGACCGCCTGCCGGGCTCAACACAGCCAGCCTGGTTTCACTGTGAAAAAGAATGAAATGAAGTCCACAGTAACATGTTAGTGTAAATGACTGCAGCCTACATGACGTCAGCAGAATATAATAATACTGTGTTATAACTTCTGTAGAATCAGTTCATCACCTCACAGAGAAACATGGATGAAACTTCAAACTGAGGTGACTTTAATGTTCAGCCGTATTACTGAGCATGATTTATTATTTTATAAAACCTCACCGAGTAGTTTTATTTCCTAAACTTGGACAAACTGCAACAAGAAGTGGAAATATTGTTTTAAATACCTGAAAGCAATACATTCACTCATAAAACAGAATCTAACAACAAACAGGACACAAACTGAAGACCAACTCATGCTGCTAAATCTCACTGCTGGAGCTTCTTCATACTTTATCATCTAAAGATCGACGTTTTCAAATGTTTTTACAGAAGAAAACTTCTTGTGAAACCCTGGGAACAGTTTCAGACAGGCAGAATATCAGCTGTCACACACAAAGATGACGTCAAGTACGAATAATCACAGAAACAGCGTGACAGACTCTGAGACGGTCCTGGAGCTCACTGAAGCGTCCTGCAGGACCGCGGCCATCAGATCCAGACACCCGAGTGGATCAGAGCCGACGTTTGCATCGTGCGTGCAGTAAATTATACAAAGTGTGTTTACAACCTGAAGCCTGGCCAGCCAGAGCTGCCTCATTATTCATGTCCACCTGTTTTCTTAGCAAACAAAATGAAGTTGAATGAGCTGAAATGCTGCTGCTGAAGGAAGCTGTTTGTCCTCCAGCTCTGGTGTCAGAACAACCGGTGCTGACCCGACATGTGAGGAGGAGGAGAGGAGAGATGAGGAGATGAAGAGTGGAAAACAGATGTGGTGAAGGTGAGACAGGTGAGGAGTGATGAGCAGCCGGATGATTCATCAAAAAAGCCTTTTAGTTTTGGACAGTCTGGAGGAGTGGAAGCAATCTGTGCTGATAAATGTGTGTGTGAGTGATGAAACACACTGAAGCTGACAAACGACCACAGAAGAACTCTGCAGAATGTCCCTTTAAAAAGTTTCCTCAATAACTCACAGCAAGATTGATGTGTTTGTGTTTTAAATGTGCGAGGAGTTTTTACTGGTTAGGAAACAATCTAATACTGAAGCATCGTCTCACTGCCAGAACAAACGAGTGAGCGAGGCGGATCAGAACCTCTGGACCCAGAGACACTCCTGTGTTTGACCACAGGGGGCGCTCCCTGTAGCAGCTTCAGGTCTCAGATAACTTTGTGGTGACTTTGAGCTGAGTAAAGTTTTAATTATCAATAATCGTCCATCAAACAAAGTGGGTCGATGGAGACGGAGGACGGTGTTGACTCGCTCACTGTGTGATTCACCGAGCAGCAGACGTGTTGAAGCTGCTGCTTTGTTGTAAACATCAGCCGGCGTCTCGGCCACACAGTCAACGCCAAATAAACAAGCTGAGCAGTTGGATAAAATGTCCAGGGGCCGAGAGTATCTGGATGTTAATCTTTCTTTATAATTTCTCATTTACAGTCATAGCAAATTTAGCCAGCTCTGGAATTTTAAAGCAAAAAGAATCCCAGAGGCGGGAACAAGTTGCATATGCTGGAGCAGAGGCAAAGTGGATGTAATTGTAACTGACCCTGATGATGGGAACGATTGCTGGTCATTAAACCGTAAAATACCAGCCAGGGTAGGAGATAATAAATCTCAGGCAGGAACGTGAAACTCAGCAGAATCAGCCAAGGCCGGACTGTAACGGCTGCAGGCTGAGCGAGCCAGCGACGGCCCGCTCTGCATTCCAATGTCTGTCCCCGAACGTCCAGCTCAAAATAGCCGGAGTGAGAACATACGTGGCCGCGCAGCTCGTCGCTGGATTGCGTGTGCATGAAGCATGTGGATATGAACAGTGACAGTGACAATAAGAGCGAGCTCCCTCCCCACTTCAGAACATGAAAACATGAGAGCAGTGAGCTGAGAGAACATCCCGACACCATCAGCCATCACCGCAACCCGACCACGACCGTCTGAGGTCCGTGTTCAGCCCGGCCCGACATCTACTTCTCACACAACAAGCTCCGAGGTAGAGAGCAAAAATAGAACAACATTTTCTTTTGTGCAGCCAGACCTCCATCAAAGACGAGTTCACGTCTCCTCCTCCTCTCACTCCTGCAGAGCAGCGCCGGTGACGGCAGCTGGAGACAGAACTGGATGTGCTGGCAGAAAGCCCGGCGCTGCATATGGAACAAATATGGACGCATTCATTGTTCATCTGGACGGCGTGACGTGTTCTGCAGGTGAATGATGGTTCAGGAATGCAACACGCTGCTGCTGCAGGCGCAGGAACACGTGTGACGGTGTGATGTTCCCTTCAGCTCCACGAATCACAATCAGCTCCATTTAAATGATCAGTTAGTTTAATGTGGTGGTCGTTAAGAATTTACATTTTCTGCTGAACCGTATCAGCACATCAGTGTTTAATGAATGTCTGTTAATGAGTGTTAAACTGAAGCGATGGACACATTCAGGGATGTTCTCTCTGTAATGTGCAGTTCACTGGATAACTGAAGAAAAACACTCTTCTCTGTCAGGAGGAAATAAATCCTCTGCTTCACAAACTGCTTTTCTTCCTCACTTGCACTAAAATACAAGAAGATTTCTGTGAGCAGCGTTGTTAAAAGAGCAGCGCCTCCTCCTACCAGACCCAGATCTGTTCAAAGAGGAAATCAAAGGAACCGGGTCGTGGAAAGTAGAAAGCTGAAGTTCAGCAGCGGCTTCACCTTCTTAGAAAGCTTAGAAATATCGTGTGGAGCATCAACATCTCGTTCTCTTCTGCTCAGACATCATCATATCTTCTGTGGGAGTACGGCAGGGCAGCAGGACCGAACAACAGAACCCTCAGTGTCATCAGACTGAGACGCTCTCTGACCCGTCACACCACCATCACCTCCTCCAGCTCCTCCCTCAGGAAGGTGCTGTAGGTCAGAGATGAGCCACCGGACCGACTCACACGGCCTGAGCTGCATTACCAGGAACACACTACATGTAGTTGTGATGCTCGTTCATGACTACACTACAGGTGAAGCACCAGAGATGTGAACCTGTGCGGGTCAGAACCTCCGTGAGATCCAGAGCAGTTTTCACAGAGCAGTTTAACTCTTTCTGCAGCCACGGTGACAGAATTTGTTCTGTTGACCCGATCAACAGCAACTGCAAAATCCCCTTAGAGGATCTGAGCTTCGTTTTAAACAAACGCTGAAGTCTTGCAACATCTTTCTTTCTGATACTTTGAGGAACATTCATGTTCAGAAAGGCTGCGGTGACGTCAGCGTGGCTCCTTTTCTTTCTCCGGGCCTCGGCGCTAATGTTCGCTGTATTTTTGTCTACCGTGGATGATGTCATCACACACATCCTCCTCGCTCTGATGTACGATGTGTCCGTACAGCTGCGGTCCAACATATTGTTGTCATAGAGACGGGATGCAGGTGCAGAGTGTTTCCTGCTTCATCCAGAGCTACATGGACCCTGACAGAGTAAATCAGGCCAGACTCGTGCCTCCTCTGGGACGGTACCACAGTCGACCGTTTCCATCAGAACCAGAGATTAAGTAAGGCGGAGTTAACATGCGATGGTTTGTAACTAATCATGTTTGCTCCATTAGCACATTAGTGCACCGAACCACACGTGTTTACAAGTCAGTGATGGTTAGCTGATTCTGTAGCAGACAAGCTAACACGCTGGCTGCAACTAGACACTAAATCAATACGATTAAACGGTGCTGGAGTGATCCGTTTACAGTCGCATGATAAAACCTCTGCAGTGGAGGAGAGAGGCCGAGCTGTCTCTCCTCTGACGGGTGTGTTTCCACACTAAGTGTTGCTCAGTGAAGCTTGAACTCTGCAGCACATGATAGGCAGCAGGCTCACCGGCTCAGGTGTCTGAGCTCTGTGAACACTAACCATCCCGCTCTCCTTCCTCCACGAGATAACGCCAGCCCGAGGGAGGCAGCGCCGCAGCCACGACTCCACGGGCTGGGCAGCGAGGGTGTCGGGGACCTGTTGTCACTTCCAATCACCTCGCCCTCCCACACCGAGCTCTCCCAGGTCCGCTGAGGTAGCCGAGCCGAGCGATGAGGGACAGAGAAAAGGAGCGACTGAAGGCTGAGGAGCATCGCAGCGACAGCTCGGTCTGCTGGTCTCATTAAGCTTCAATTAACTGCAGCAAACGATAAGAGGAAGCATTGATGCTGCTTAACGAGTTAATGCACAGCCGATGTACTTACAGAGAGCCTCAGTGAGTGTAACAGATGATGCTGCTGCTCGTTGTCGTCACACAGACGCAGTTGGAAGTTATTTTGCGTGGCGGGACGCTTCGCAGCTCGTGTTGCTCGGTTGTGACGGCACGAGCACCAAAATGGCCTTTTGTGCACAAAGAGACGGCGCGATGTTCTGAGCGAACACACGAGCTGAAGCCAAACAATCCTCTGCCTCGCTATGAATTCAATTTCAGCGCCAGCGTCTATCTCAGGTTTCAGCAGGAGAGAATAATTAACCCCCTTCTACTGACATGTAGCAATTTCCTTAAGTAAATGAAGTGCTAATATTCTGAACAAATGCATGCAGACACCTCTCCGCTCAGCCCGGTTGCCTGGTAACAGTGTTTTGTAAGAGAACGGTAAATCCTGATGTGATCTGAAGGCGATGTGTTTTTGAGTTTATAATCCCACAGCATCCGATAACAGGAGAGCAACACGTGGACGCTGCCTGTGTGGTCCAATCACAACTCAGAACTCATTACTGGGCTTCTTTCAGACACGTGATGCAGAACTCTTCAGAGCTGCTGCAGCTTCTGCTTCTCCAACTATACCCTCTCATACATTTAACAGCGTTATACCTTTCATGCTGTTAAACCTTTTACTGCCATCATTCTCTATTATTATATCTTCATACCAAATGTATTCCTGGTGACCACTTCCTGTAACGGAGCCTCACAGTCAGAGAACTTCACATTACAGGTTCTGTTACTCTGCGTGATAATGAACAGGAAGCTGTCTTGTGATTACAGGTTGTGCATGTCGGCATGTAATTACTGTACATTGAGTGGAAAGCAGCTGTTAAGATATTTCCAGCTGTTCTTGTCCATTATTGTGAATTCTTTACTTTCCTTCAGCTCTTCTCAGAAACAGAATGAGCTGAAGGTGAAAGGCGAGCTGTGATTCTGTCCGTCAGTGTGTTCGTGTTCTCGCTCGTGTCAGAGTCAACACAGCTGCTGAGGGTCAGACGTGTGTGAGCTGACCAATCACAGCACACTGGGTATAGAGGAGGGCGGGGCTTTAAAGAGACAGGAAGTGATGTGTTAAAGAATATTAATATTAGAACATTTTGCATCTCAACATGCAGCCTGTAGTTTCTGTGTGTGTCTTCCTTCATCTTGTTTCATCTTTATCCTTCCATCCATCAAACTATCAATCACTTCGTCCTCGTCTGCGTCTCACTGATCAATAAAGCTTCACCTTATCTGATAAAGACAGAGTCACTGTCGGCCTGTCTGTGATTAATGAGCCTGCTGATTGATCCGGGTCGGTCACTTCTCCATCAGGTCTGGAAGTTAAAGAAGATGCTGTTTGACTCGTTCATCACGTCGTCTCTCTAACAGCTAAAAATACCTTCAGCGAGTCGCTCTTCTGCCAAACTGATGATTTTCTTGTCAAACTGATTTTTCACTGCAGTGAATGCGACTCTTTCTGATCTCAGAACCTGGATCTCAGAGGATTAAAGGGCTGATGCAGATTGGTTTAAGCCATCAGCTCTGCGAGGAGGTGGCAGGTGCTGTGGAAGACAAATCACATGTCAGGTGGGCGTGTGAGGGGGCGGGATCAGCCGGGGGCAACGCATCAACACACAGAGGTGCTCCCCACCGGGGCTGAATCAGATGTCATAATCACTGCCTTTATAACGATTCTCTATCAATTATGAAACGTGTCAGATGAATTCATGTGCTGAGAGTCAGAGAAGACGCTGTTACATGTTTAATCAGAGATACAGGCTGAAGGATCGTCGATCAGCTCAGTCAGCAGCTGCACGTTAACATGTGATCATGTGGACCTGTTTTACATCAGTACCATCACAGTCACACGTGTCTGCGCGGCCTCATGTCCGCAGGTGGAGGTGATGGAGGCACTGACAGAACAGCTGCTTTAACCACAGCTCAGGACCTGACCGCTGACGTCAGTGCAGATATCTGCAACAGATATTTAAAAAAAGATATCTGCACATTTCTGGACAGTTTGTGGCGATAAAAGCAGGTTTTTATAAACCAACACATGATCTCTTTCTAACCCTGACCAGAGCACAAACACACACTGTCCCAACATAACTCTGAAGAAATGCTTCCACATATCTCTTCACTGCCAACATTCACTCTCGTGATTGAGGTGCGTTGCTCCGCTCACAGGAAACAGTGACTGACTCATGAAGCCACGTCCTTAAATATCTATATAACTATCAATAGATTATATATTTAAATGGATGGAAATGAGAACTCACATTCTCAAAAAACTTCAGGGAAACAACACAATCAGCAGAAACTTTGCTTTGATGCCCTTCATGCACATTTATTTAGCTGTGCAGCTAACGACTTTATGAATTATTGCCTAATTTGTTTTAAAAACATTCATGAAAATGTCTGCATTGCTTTAAATATTTAAGACCTTGTGAAGCTGTAAATCTTCGCTGGGCGTCAAACAGCCTCCACTCAGTGGGCTGCAGACATTACTGTGGTCCTTAACTGTTGCTGTGTGGGCGGCTGCAGAGCTAATGGAGGCTATCTTGATGGAGAAGTAATTAACTGCAGTCAATACAAATACTAAGTAGTTGAAAGTTCCTTACAAACCTCCTTCTCCTTCATTAGCACATGACTAATGATGTATAGGGTCTGTAGGGTGAAACATCTCCATTAAAACAACATTCTGCCCATCACATACGTGCTGAGGGCAATTAAAAGTATGAATAATGAGAGCAGGCTGTCTGTCACATCAGAAGGTTTGTGGGGAGCATCAGCACTAACTTGTAGTTGGTCTCCAGTGGATTCACTGCAGGAACTTACTGGCTGATGTTTGTCTACAGACACGCTGATAATAATCCAAAATGATCAACGGCGTCGCTGTTCCATATTTCTTGGGGGAGGATCCTGAAACCTGCTGCCAAATATGTGAACCTCAGCCCGACACAAACCTCAGTGAGCAACTTTCTGTCGCCATCTCAGACAAACTGTCAGCCAACAGCCCAGAACGTCGGCTGAGTGGACTGATACATAGAACAACTCAAAACTACGGTAAGACAAGAAGGACAAAGTTGAGGGTCAGTGTGCTGAATATTCATCTTCACATGTTGAAACGCTGAGGTCCCTCCTGAATAAACATCAGGTGGTTAGTTAGTTAGTTAGTTAGTTAGTTAGTTAGAAGATTAAAAAGATTAATTCAGCTGGAAATGTGGCCTGACTTAAAAATATCAGTTTATTGTCTCCACATCTGGAAAATATCCCGACGTCTGCTTCATAATCTGCACTGGCTTCACAAACACTGTGACTGGCAGCCTGTCAGCTCCACCTCATCACATGAAGGACAGGTGATAAACATGTGATGTCAGCTCCACCTCATCACATGAAGGACAGGTGATAAACACGTGATGTCAGCTCCACCTCATCACATGAAGGACAGGTGATGAACATGTGATGTCAGCTCCACCTCATCACATGAAGGACAGGTGATGAACACGTGATGTCAGCTCCACCTCATCACATGAAGGACAGGTGATGAACACGTGATGTCAGCTCCACCTCATCACAGGAAGGACAGTAGTGATCCGCTCACCTCATCACATGAAGGACAGGGGATAAACTGTGATGTCAGCTCCACCTCATCACATGAAGGACAGGTGATAAACATGTGATGTCAGCTCCACCTCATCACATGAAGGACAGGTGATAAACATGTGATGTCAGCTCCACCTCATCACATGAAGGACAGGTGATAAACATGTGATGTCAGCTCCACCTCATCACATGAAGGACAGGTGATGAACACGTGATGTCAGCTCCACCTCATCACATGAAGGACAGGTGATGAACACGTGATGTCAGCTCCACCTCATCACATGAAGGACAGGTGATGAACATGTGATGTCAGCTCCACCTCATCACATGAAGGACAGGTGATGAACATGTGATGTCAGCTCCACCTCATCACATGAAGGACAGGTGATGAACATGTGATGTCAGCTCCACCTCATCACATGAAGGACAGGTGATAAACATGTGATGTCAGCTCCACCTCATCACATGAAGGACAGGTGATAAACATGTGATGTAAACCATGTGATGTCAGCTCCACCTCATCACTTGAAGGTCAGTGATAAACATGTGATGTCAGCTCCACCTCATCACAGGAAGGACAGGTGATAACATGTGATGTCAGCTCCACCTCATCACAGTGAAGGACAGGTGATAACATGTGATGTCACTCCACCTCATGCCGTGAAGGACAGGTGATAACGTGTGATGTCAGCTCCACCTCATCACGTGAAGGACAGGTGATAAACATGTGATGTCAGCTCCACCTCATCACGTGAAGGACAGGTGATAAACATGTGATTGTCAGCGTCCACCTCATCACGTGAAGGACAGGTGATAAACATGTGATGTCAGCTCCACCTCATCACATGAAGGACAGGTGATAAACACGTGATGTCAGCTCCACCTCATCACGTGAAGGACAGGTGATAAACATGTGATGTCAGCTCCACCTCATCACGTGAAGGACAGGTGATAAACATGTGATGTCAGCTCCACCTCATCACGTGAAGGACAGGTGATAAACATGTGATGTCAGCTCCACCTCATCACGTGAAGGACAGGTGATAAACAGTGATGTCAGCTCCACCTCAATCACATGAAGGGACAGGTGATAACAACGTGATGTCAGCTCCACCTCATCACGTGAAGGACAGGTGATAAAACATGTGATTTCAGCTCCACCTCATCAACGTGAAGGACAGTGATGAACACGTGATGTCAGCTCCACCTCATCACGTGAAGGACAGGTGATAAACATGTGATGTCAGCTCCACCTCATCACGTG
>NC_044199.1:34883479-34898613 GCF_900880675.1 Sparus aurata | reverse complement strand
AGGAACGTCTATTTCCCTCTCAGTGGGACCTGGATTACCTTCACAGACGGGCTCATGTGGATTATCTTAAACACAGATTTATAGTTCATCTCTATATGCAGAATCAGCAGGGAGGGTTCGTACAGTCACTGTGTTTGCATGCAATCAGATCACTTTGGTGATTTAGATTAAATCAGTCCCGGGCTCTTTGCCATTAACTCTGATATATGATATGTTCCTGACGCGAGCTCACACGGACACATTTCCATTAGAGCGAACGGATCAGAGAGCAGAACGAGCTCGTCAGTAATCACACAGCAGATATGAAGGAGGAGGAGCCACAGGGCTCCGTGGTGATGACCTCATCACGTCACCGTCCAGCAGCAGCATCACAGTGAAGATGTTCGTCTGTCGTCAGTCTTCTCAACACGCTTTAATAAAACATCAACCACAGAATCTGCTGGTTAAGTTTGACTGAACTGTTCGTCTCAGTTTACGTATAAATATCGTTCAAGTTCGTCTCTGTAAATGATGTTCAAACGTCTAATGATGATGAGATGTTGTGACAGCTGCGTGTTTCTGCTCTGGTCAGGGTCATGTTAGGAAAAGATCACGTGGCTGGAAAACGTCCTGAGGTTTCACAGCGTTTACACCAGCGTTTACACCAGCGTTTAAACCGTCCAATCAAATCTTTCTATCTCACTCAGAGTCAAACGCTGAAGATGAAAACTTCCTGAAACGTGGAATCACATAAATCATCCGTTCTCCTTCGTCACTTCAGCTTCTAATCGAGGTGTAAACATCTGTGACTGGATTCATCAACATTCAGCACTTTGTACATTTACACAATCTTCTGAGGATTTGATCTTTAATCTGTGTGTGTCCCTCCTTGACAAACAGCCTGTATTATATCTGTAGAGTTCATAAGTGTTATCTGCTCTTCACCTGCTGATCCTCTCAGTCACCTTGATTTTTAAAATGAATCCCTGATTAATATTCTCTCCCACATCCAAACACAGCGCCGCTTGACCTTCACAACTTATTGGCATGTAATCTTTTGCTCCCTGGTGCAGAGGACTGAGTCTGTAGGTGACCACGTGCGTCCGGCAGTAGATTATGTGGGAGTTTATTCTATAGGCGCTGAAGTTCGCAGTGTAGAAGAGACGTTAGCAGATTGTCTGGTAGCTCTGCAGCTCTGCAGGGGCTCGCGATGCTCCATACAAGAGGGTAACAAAGGAAGTGATTGGTTGATGATCTGAGGCCGCTGAGCCCGACTTCCTCTGGAAGAAGCGATTCCCGTGTGGGGTTTTAAGAGACGCTTCAAAACTCGCCCTCAATTTCCAATCGATAGCTTCCTGTGGCCGAGACACGCCGGCCACAGGGAGGTAACTCACCGAAGCTGCAGAGGATCAATTAGTGCAAGAAGAATGTTTTCTCTGTTTAAGTCTCACGTTGTAACTCGGCTGATAAGAGCGCTGGATTCCACATTAAAATCCTGGTGCAGCTTTAATGAGGCATAATTTGCAGATTAAAAGGGAGAATATATAACCAGCGTGACACTATCAGTGGGAAATGGAACATTTCATCATTGATCCTTTATATGCTCTCATAAAATCATCCATAATTTATCTCATCAGTCGGTCCTATCTGGTCCGACGGAGGCTCTAACGGGGGATGATATAACGTGTTCTCCTGATTAAAGAGAAGCTAACAATCCATCGCTTACACCCGATGAGCTGAACTCAAACCAAAGCTGCTGTTGACTTCAAATATTTACCCACCAATTAGTCAGGAGCCGAGCAGAGAATGAAGCACTGAAGGTTTACGGATGAAACGTGTTTAAAGACGTCTTTGAACGGATACAACACATCCTCACACCTTCTCTTCCTCCTCCTCCTCCTCCTCCTCCTCTCTCTGGGTTTTGATCATGAGACGCTGAAGTCAACGTCCGTCCAGTCAAGGAAAAGAAGCTCGGATGCACCACATGGATTGTTTTCAGTTTTGGGCCTCACACCGGGTCGTCAGCTGGATTCTGTCAGTCTGCACCGTCCATCAGTGTCGGGACGTGTTGGTGATGTTCTGACAGACGGACTGAAGAATCTGTCCACCAACACTTCAGTCCAACGCACACGATCATTCTAGTTCTGACACCAAAAATCAAAACGCAGCGATCCAAATGTTTAAACTAAATAAACTGACGCCATGTTGAAGGTGTAAATCTGGTCTGAGATCAGTGAGGAGGACTTTATATCATCAGGAGGAGGAGAGGAGGACTTTATATCATCAGGAGGAGGAGAGGAGGACTTTATATCATCAGGAGGAGAGGAGGACTTTATATCATCAGGAGGAGGAGAGGAGGACTTTATATCATCAGGAGGAGGAGAGGAGGACTTTATATCATCAGGAGGAGGAGAGGAGGACTTTACATCATCAGGAGGAGAGGAGGACTTTATATCATCAGGAGGAGGAGAGGAGAGGACTTTATATCATCAGGAGGAGGAGAGGAGGACTTTATATCATCAGGAGGAGGAGAGGAGGACTTTATATCTTCAGGAGGAGGAGAGGAGGACTTTATATCATCAGGAGGAGGAGAGGAGGACTTTATATCATCAGGAGGAGGAGAGGAGGACTTTATATCATCAGGAGGAGGAGAGGAGGACTTTATATCATCAGGAGGAGAGGAGGACTTTATATCATCAGGAGGAGAGGAGGACTTTATATATCAGGAGGAGAGGAGGACTTTATATCATCAGGAGGAGGAGAGGAGGACTTTCTATCATCAGGAGGAGGAGAGGAGGACTTTCTATCATCAGGAGGAGGAGAGGAGGACTTTATATCATCAGGAGGAGAGGAGGACTTTATATCATCAGGAGGAGAGGAGGACTTTATATCATCAGGAGGAGGAGAGGAGGACTTTATATCATCAGGAGGAGAGGGGGACTTTATATCATCGGGAGGAGGAGAGGAGGACTTTATATCATCAGGAGGAGGAGAGGAGGACTTTATATCATCAGGAGGAGCGAGAGGAGGCACTTATATCATCAGGAGGAGGAGAGGAGGACTTTATATCATCAGGAGGAGGAGAGGAGGTATTATCATCAGGAGGAGGAGAGGAGGACTTTATATCATCAGGAGGAGAGGAGGACTTTATATCATCAGGAGGAGGAGAGGAGGACTTTATATCATCAGGAGGAGGAGAGGAGGACTTTATATCATCAGGAGGAGAGGAGGAGGACTTATATCATCGGGAGGAGAGGAGGACTTTATATCATCAGGAGGAGGAGAGGAGGACTTCTTTATATCATCAGGAGGGAGCGGAGGACTTTATATCATCAGGAAGAGGAGAGGAGGACTTTCTATCCTCAGGAGGAGGAAGAGGAGACTTTATATCATCAGGAGGAGGAATGAGGAGGACTTTATTAATCATCAGGAAGGAGATGAGGACTTTATATCAATCAGGAGGAGGAGAGGAGGACTTTATATCATCAGGAGGAGAGGAGGACCTTTATATCATCAGGAGGAGGAGAGGAGGACTTTATATCCTCAGGAGAGGAGGAGCGGAGGACTTTATTATTCCTTCCGGAGGCGGAGAGGAGGACTTTATATCCTCAGGAGGAGGAGAGGAGGAACTTTATCTCATCAGGAGGAGGAGAGGAGGACTTTATATCATCAGAGGAGGAGAGGCGGACTTTATATCATCAGGAGGAGGAGAGGAGGACTTTATATCATCAGGAGGAGGAAGAGGATGGACTGGTTATATCATCAGGAGAGGAGAGGAGGACTTTATATCATCAGGAGGAGGAGAGGAGGACTTTATATCCTCAGGAGGAGAGGAGGACTTTATATCATCAGGAGGAGAGGAGGAATTTATATCCTCAGGAGGAGAGGAGGATTTTATATATCAGGAGGAGAGGAGGACTTTATATCATCAGGAAGAGGAGAGGAGGACTTATATCATCAGGAGGAGGAGAGGAGGACTTTATATCATCAGGAGGAGAGGAGGACTTTATATCATCAGGAGGAGGAGAGGAGGACTTTATATCCTCAGGAGGAGGAGAGGAGGACTTTATATCATCAGGAGGAGGAGAGGATGACTTTATATCATCAGGAGGAGGAGAGGAGGACTGTATATCATCAGGAGGAGGACAGGAGGACTTTATATCATCAGGAGGAGGAGAGGAGGACTTTATATCATCAGGAGGAGAGGAGGATTTTATATCATCAGGAGGAGAGGAGGACTTTATATCCTCAGGAGGAGAGGAGGATTTTATATCATCAGGAGGAGAGGAGGACTTTATATCATCAGGAAGAGGAGAGGAGGACTGAGGTTATATTTCTGGGTGAACTGTTCCTTTAACAGCTGGTGGATTTTCATATTAAACAGAAACGTGTTGGAGCGAGCGAACACATTCTTCAGTGTTTGTTTTTGACTGTTGGACCTTTTGTTGGTCTCCCTGATGAAGGCCTCGTATCTGAACACTCGCTCTGCATTCTGAATACATTCGAAGGCTGCAGAGGTCAACAAAGAAGCTTTTAAATTCAAATTCAGTTGGCATGGGACTCAACAACAACCTCAACAAGTAGGCTGAACCTCTGAGAGGAGGAGGAGGAGGAGGAGGAGGAGGAGGAGGAGGAGGAGGAGGAGGAGGAGGAGGAGGGGGGCGACCTGTGAGGCTGCAGATGTTCACTGTGTGGAGTTGGTGAGCGCCTGGGCTCCAACATGGCCTCCGCCTTCTGCTGCTCTGCTGCTGAGCGCGCTCGCGGGCACAGCCACTGCATGCTTTAGTAGTGTATTGATGAAAAGATGCAAATGTCTGCAGGCAGCATGATCTGTGCCTCAATACCATCTGAGGCTGACGCAATCTATAGGGCCGAGACAACAGCGGTCCCATAGGGGCCACCGGCTCCGTGTGAGGTAAACCGAGCCGCACATCATCATCGTACACCGCTCCAACAAAAGGATTTCCTTCAGAGGCTCGTACGACAGGATTTACTGTATCACTGCACACATTAGACTCAAAGCTCCGGCCAGTTCGTACATTCTGATTCATATCGCGCGGCTGTTTTATTAATCCAGTTGTGAGCGAGCACATGAATCTGCAGCTTCCTGTACTACACAGTCAGATCTATATGTGGAAATCATTTGTGCAATTAAAGCATTTACACTCCAATCAGCGTCTTGATAGTCTGTTTGAATTAGTTTGACTGTTTCGTTGGTTGTTTCAGATTCAATTTTAATCCTTTAACTCGACTTCACTCGCCTGTTTCATCCCATTACGTTCACAGATGCAACGGCCTAATTTCCCCATGGCGATCAATAAAGCTTCATCTTATCTTTTTTTTATGGAGCATTATAGACATTTTAATCTAAAATGATGACATCCCGTTAAATGAACGGGCCAGGCTTCTGAAATGAGCCACACATCCGTGAACCAAAAAACATCCTCAGTGATTCGAATGAAAGAAAATATATCAAGTAACACCCATAAACCAGGAGAGAGAGTCTTGAATTACACTCAATTTACCTCCGTTTTATACCATCATTTTGACCCATCTGTCAGTGGTTCTGCCCCGAGGAGAGCGAGGACAACGCTGATGCATGCATTTCCCCGAGACCAGATAGCTCTCACATTATTTGTCACATCATTCACCGGCTGAAGTGAAGTTCACGTGGACGGATCCTCGTTCCACAAACTCTCAGCTGGGTGAGTCTGAGCCCAGCGTCCTCCTGGCAGAGCAGCTCTCCTGACGCTTATTCTAATCACTGTGGGTCTAATTAATGCTACATTATGCTGATTTGTAGCTTATACATTGGCAGTCTTTCATTGTGTTTGACCAGATTCAGCAGTACGGCTCTGATTGCAGCCCGCTGGGGATAATAAAGCTGGGCTGAACGTTGTAACGGGATACAACGCTGGATAAAGCTACTTTTTATTACCATATATGTTTTCAGCCCTCTGGTGTTCGCCATTAATGTGTCGAGCTAAGATGAAGTGCAGGACACATTATTGGAAAGGTTGGCCGAGACACGGGAAAAACAAAGCTCAGGTATAAAGATTTTTTTTTAATCCCAGAGGATCAAACTGAGGAAATCTAACGAGCTCCCTGTGAACAGATGAGAAACTAGTAACACAACGAGGAACACGTCTATGACTCACTCACAGTGTGTTATACAGAGCGGTGTCGTCTGAGGACTAACACACAGAAATCAGTTTGTTCTTTAACACATCACATCTAAAATCATCATTAATGCCCCTCAGTTTAATCCTGAAGCTCTTCATGTGTTAGAAACAGTTAGCGGTTGCTAACGAGTGTCTGAATGAGACTACAGAGGTTGTCGGGGACATTAAACGTCCTCACAGCGAACACGGAGACTCATCTACTCACTAGTCCGTCTTTACAGGCCACTTTAGTTACACACTGTTCTAACTCTGATCAGTTTATAGTAACAAGCGTATCGTTATGAAGTCAGTGTCGATGGAACAATGTGACCATCTGCTTCCACGCTGGTTCCCTATAATCCTCACTGTGACTGTACACTGTGTGTGTCACCGGTCACGTGTGGAGACGAAGGTGAGCTAATCAATTCTGTTATCGACTGGATGATTGAACAGACTCGTGTTTTGTGCTGTGTGGTGGATCTGTGACTGTGAGGAAACGATCCAGGTGTCTCTGCAGCAGCAGATCCAACGATCAGACCACCTGGAACACCAGAGAGGAAGCTGTCTCACATGTGATGCTGCTACTTTAAAGGGATATTCCGGTGTAAGTTTAATCCATGGTCTAAATCACCATGAAACTGTGTTAGACTCCCTCTCGAGAGATCAAGTTAGCAGACCGCTAATTTACGGAGTTTTATCAACCTCAGAAACGACCGCATGACAACAATACACTGCAGTAAATGGATCCAAATATAAACCGCCACCAAAAAGCCACAAATAATGCTCAGAACAGCACCAAACTTCAGCAACAGTACAAATAGGGTCTCAGCACATAGTCCGGGGCATCTAACCTCCGCTAGCTTAGCTGGATTTCTATTGTGAAGCTAAAAACAGATTTCAACTCTCCTCCATCAGCTTCCGGGTCGGGGAAGTCCCGACGCGACGATTACCGAGTGCGGTTAGAAATGCTCAATTCCGTTCTTTTCCCTGTCCGCTCTCGATAATAACTGTTATAAACTGGCAGGTAAGACACATATGAACTTTGATTGCTTTTCCATGGAGTCATAATCATACATTTTCATCCATGAGCCGCGTAACTCTACTGCACTCGGTAATCGACTCGTCGGGACTTCCCGTCAACAGGAAGCTGCTGCAGAAGAGTGGTAAATTTAGTCAGCTTTTCAGTAGAAATCCAGCTAAGCTAGCACCGGAATATCCCTTTAATACTCTTCTGTCAAACACAAACGTTTGTCCTGAAGCTTGAGACGAACACGATGAAGAAAGAGAAAATGGATCTGAGATTATAGACTCAGGCTGAAAAACAATGATTAAACCTGAAGAAAAATTCAGGTTTATTTCAGTGAGTGTCTGTTTTTCAGCTCAGTCACCAGAATAAAATGTTGTCACTGTACATTTCTGCAGACTGATGGTTGTGATAAGTGCCAGAGACCACTGCTCATGATGGACTGGACTCCTTCAGCTCTCACACTGAGGTAACTTCTGCAGAAAGCTTCTTCACTGTGATGTGAAATCCTCCTTCACCAAAGTAACAATATTAAAGACGAGCAGGAAATATTTTCTGTGTCGTTGGACTAATTTGCCGTGAAGGCCGACTCGTGGCCCTTCCCCTGTCACACACAGCCTCCAACAAACAGGCTTCTCTGCAAACACAAAAGACTCTTTCAAGGCTGTTTAATCATCGGGGAACAAATAAGTGCCGACCGCGGCCCTGAGACGACGCTCGGCATGTGCAGCTTCCTCTCGCTCTACATGTGTCTCAGGAGAAGCTCTGATCAGCGCTGCGTCTGATCGCAGGTGATTATATTAACGTAGAGGTTATAATGGCATTATAGAAATCATAACTTTGAGCTGAAACCTGTTGTTCTTAATACAACACGTGTTTCTGTAGTCGGACCTCATCAGAGCGTCTCTTCTCTCCGCTGTGGCAGGAATCCTTACATCTGTGAATATTATCTCGTCTCTTCCTTTTGTTTTTTTCCGGCGGCAGCCTGAAAATGAGAGCTCGTTTTGTGTCCGGGGGAAAAGCTGCGATGAGGAAACGAGATTGGTTTGTGTACGAGTTATTTGCTGCGGGGCCGCGGGCGCTGTGGCGCTGGATGTTTCCTCTCCACGTTTGATTTTCCTGCATCTGATCATTAAATTTCATCGCCTGTGGGGAAACTGTTCATCCCCTCGCCGGTATGCGTTTAATTTAGTCGTGGTATTAACATTTCTGTAACCTTTGTTTGTTGAGGAAAGCTATTAGCAAGGCTGAATGCGTTTAGCCACATCCTGCCGTACACCTGAGAGCCACCTGGTGTGAATACAATCACCGTCCTGCGGTCGACCAGCGAGCGGCGGGGGGAGATTCCTCGCTGGAGGCGGCGTGACACGAGTTCCTGAGGACAACACGTCTGAATCTGCAGCTTCCTGCCCGGCTCACAGTCGGCTGAGGAGGATTTTGTGTGAGTTGTTTTTGTGGAGAACAATTAATTTCCAGTTGGTTTCAGACTGGAACTGTTTAATGAAGTCTTTGTTGGTGAGGGATTTGGGTTATGGTAAAATGTTGTGAATGAATGCACTCACTTCCAACTTTATTAGGTTTATTAGTTTACTGCTGGAACGTCTGCGCTCTAATTCAGCAGCCTGTAATAAATCCTCCCTGCAGGAAGGTTTAAACTGTTTCACTGAGGTGTGGATTCAATTCTGTGCTCAGGCTGAAGTCTCTGCGCCTGTTCAACCGTTTAACACTTTATATCAGTGAGAAAAACTCAACATCACAACGACCACTGGATTAGTCCAGGACTGTCGGGGAGCTGAACTGATGAACTGATGAACATGATGTGATATCATTGAGTCATTATAGCTCTCACATCCACAGGTAACACTACTGAAGCTACAGAAAACACACACACGCACGCACACACACACACACACACACACACACACACACACACACACACACACACACACACACACACACACACGCACGCACACACACACACACACACTCCGTCCTCAGGCTGTGACTCCACAAACCAGCTTCAGCTAAATTTGATTCGGTTTGTCGAATGACAAACAAATTAACCTCATAACATTCTACAATTCAGTGGAATTAGATTTAATTGGTTTTCTTGTAATATCTGCTCGTAGCAGCTAAACTGTGGTTACACATCTTTTAATTTGTTTTGTTTCACAGCAACAGTTAGAAATAGAACAATATGTCTGAAAAACAGCTGAAGACTCAAAACTTTAGTAACAATTAGCTGAAAACACGATCCGACCCAAACCTGGATCTGAACACACAGGACTCAGAATCCTGCTCTCAGTACCAGACAGTTATATTATTAGATAATATAAGTTTATAAACACCAGAATCATTAACATTCATATGATGACGAGCCGCTGTAGTTTCCCTGTGACACAGACTACAGAAGGAGGATGCAGCAGCAGAACTGTATTTCACACTCGATGGTTCAGATCTGGTCCAATCTGCAGCTCATATTCCTGCCGGAGCACCAGGAGGCCTTCAGTCCGGGTCATGGATCCTCTGTGAGCGAGCACACACTCAGGCCCGCGAGCTCACACTGGGCTTCAAAGTCCACTCCATAGTGTTCTGGACAGCCCAGGCCCTGAGAGGAGTCTACAGAATCAAATGAACCCGCTTCTGTCTTTAATGAAACCGTGTGCCGACACCTCGCTGCCCCTCTTGTTGCACTATGGTAAAATATTTTCACACGACATCATCGCTCTTGATTTTCGGGTCAGGAGGCTCAACATGTTCCCTCCTGGGAGCCACGTGACATTTGGGTTTCACGGCTCTCCGGCTGCTCGAGATGCTTTTTAAATACCAAGCACCAACAGCAGCCTTTGGTCTTTGTGCTGCAGGTCTATTGTGCGGCGGCTCTTCACAGTGTCATGGCCGCCACAGAGCCGAGTGCTGCCCTCTGAGTGGAATGCCTCGGTGCTCTCAGGAAGGACAGAAGGATATCTTTGTTTCAGATTTGCTTCATATCACTGTCACACAAGCACACAGCTTTTAGAGTGTTTTGTTCCCATGGTGAAGGGTTACACAACTCGCTGCCAAATCACCATAACAACCAGCTCCAAAAGGGGTGTCGGGAAAAACACTCGCTCGTGGACAAGAAGGAGCTTAGAGCGCGAGATGGAGATGCCAGCGGAGTGACGCAGGGTCTTTTCTCCAGAGGCAGATTAAACACACGTAAAATGTTTTAACTCAAATGTTTAGTGGTTCAGTGGAGTGTCGAGAGGCGACGACAGCAGAATGAACTCCAGCCTGGACTCGGGCTGAGACGCAGTGAGAGAGCATCTCTAACATGCAGAGTGATGAACAGCTGCAGGACTCCTGTAAACTCGGAGCTCGGAGCACGTTCACATCGTGTTGAATGTTTTAAACTCGGCTTTAATGAGCAGATTCTTCAGCGACAGCAGCAGGCGGGTCTCCACTCCGGATGTTTCCCGTCACACGCACACTATCTGATCATTGCTGTGAAATTCTGGCTGTCATCTCGCAGAAGAAACCAAATTTAATGAAAATGTTACGCTCTACTTTTTGGGACTTAAAGCCTCTGCGCGGTCCAACTCTAAACATCCACATCGCTCTGGGAATGACTGCAAGTGTCACATTCCTTCACTGAACTGTCAGACGACTTGACATCACTGCAGCCGTCAGAACGTCACGTCTCGCTGCCTCCAGGTGGTTTTATTCAGACACTTCTGACCAGTATCCTGCTGCTACACTGCCGCCAGCTCACATCTGCACATAACAGCACATTAAGAATTCTCTGTGATGTTATTCATAGAAAGGTTTTGCTTTAATGAATAATATAGTTTCTGCTTTTTTGCTTTCATGAGAAAGTTCTCTATGATTAGAGACGAGCTCAGGTGCTCCGTCACGTCACCTGCTGAAGGTGAGATGAGGTGATGATGGTGCGGTGTTCCCAAAGGTCTCACTTATATCAGATGTTCACACCAATCAGTGCTTCTTCAGTCCATCAGAGAGCAAATCCAACACGAGACATGACTGCATGTGTTTGTGCGGACTTTTAAAGGTCTGCAAACCTTCACTTTACTAAAAAGACAATTACTGTCCTGCCTCTCTCTCTGCGCCGCTGGCAACACCATCTCCTGAATAAATGTCACCAGGTACAGTTGGGTTTTCTGTTTCTCGCTGTATTTAGCTTTAGCCACAATAAACACTACATGTTTTGGCTTAAAACACCTGTTTTGGTGGCCACGATCGGCCACAGACGGCCTGACCTCTGTGAAGTAAGAGCCGTTTTAACGCCACAAAAAAGTCTTGAAATGTCTCCAGATCCTCTTACAAACATCCGCTGATGTCCGTCAGACTCATTGTCTGTAATAACTCCTCCATCACCTCCACCTGCTGGTGTGAGGTTCAGCAGTTTGGACGGACGCTTCAACATTTGAGCCGCTGACCTTCAGATTAGTGGATGAGCTGCTCCGACTCCTGAGCCACAGGTTTTGGGCTGGAAGTGGAAATATTACAGACAGATATCTGCAAGGTCAGAAACCACCAGAGGAGAGCAGAGAACTGTTTACTTAGTTCAAGTTCTGCACCGACATACGTCTCAGAATACACAGAATACTCCTCCTCCTCCTCCTCCTCCTCCTCCTCCTCCTCCTCCTCCTCCTTCCTCCTCGTCGTCATCTCCCCTTCATCCCCTCTTCTTCTTTTCCTTCTCCTTCTTCTTCTGTATGTAATAGAGATCTGCACTCGCCTTCATCAGCCGCTCACTCAGCTGTTTCCCATCAGAAGTCTTCAGATGTGAGTGTGGAGGTTTGTGTTTGTGTGAGACTGAAGTCATTCTCAGAGTTTAATCTGAAGGAGACGCAGTACAGCCAGAGGATTTCATGATTCTCACCAAACGACGCTCTGACTTCATCTAAATGGAGCTGTGTCCCGCAGGTTCTCATCTTAAAGGGGCATTCAGCGAAGACAAGCTGATTTATCATCTGCATAATATCACACGTGCTCCAAATCTGTGCACGCTTCTGAATTCATTGTTGTGACAAAGATTTAATCTGGAGGCCGTTTATTCTGTGTAGTTTTAAACATACCTCAGTAAAAATGATGAAAACAAATATCAGCACTGATCTGAGACAGAAAACAAGCAGCAAACGTCGGTTCTGGAGTTCAGATGCTGATTTTAATAGTTGGTTTCTGGTTTTATCCTAAAATCAGATCATGGATCCTGATTCTGTTCGTTTCCTTTTCAAGACTTTCTATTGATCTCCTGCATTAATCACCAAAACTAATGTGACTGGATTCATAGACGAGAAAAAGAAAAAGACAATAACGGTCATTAAGGACATTAAATTGACTCAATTAACAGCGACTGGGATCTCGTTAGACTTAATCTGTTTTCAACTGGTTGGGGTGAGAACAAAATAATGAGCAGGTAGTGAAATGAGCAGCGGGTTAATGAGCCTGCAGGGTGAATGTGATGTGATGTCATCAGGACAGAACACATGCAGGAAGCTCTGTGTGCTGAACGGATCCCACTGAGGAGGACCGGGAGCTTGGTGGCGTATTATTGTGTGAAAGGACCAGAAATACTCATCATCACTCACAATCACTGATGAATTTGCACTTTACAGTTGAGAAACTGCAGACGAGTCATTTCTGAGCGGTATCAGGAAACATTTTGTCTTTAGTTGGAGACGTGATGCAGCGTTTTTCTTAACAGACTGTAAAGCTCTCCGACCAACACTAATCTAATATTTACAACGTTATGACTTCTGCTGCAAAACCTGGGCAATAATATAATGGATGAGTGAAAATCTGGCCAAGAAGGAAAGCCAGCGTTGGAACAGGTGGATCCTGAATAATAACGTCTGTGGACCAAATGCACAGCCTCGGCAATAATTCATATTGGGTTAGAAATAGTTTATTTCTGCTCTCCGCAGATTAAAGTTGGAAAATAACTCGCTGCTAGCCAGACTGGGGACAGATAATACGTTTTAGAGTATGCATGCTTCATTTTTTATCTGCTCTTTAGTCCCTCTTTAAAAGAATCCCACAATGTAGGCCGGCTGCACGCAGCGGGAACACGGCGGGGGGGATTTCTGCAAAGTATGGAAATTCAGAAATTGGACAATAAGATCCAAACTGTGAGCAGGACGGACGCTCTCACTCATAGAACACAACATTTACACAGATGAATGTTTAACCTGGGAAACAAACTGATTGCCCTGAAAGCTCGGACGGCTTTCTCTCATCAGGATGATTGTTTCTCGCTGCATGTTTCATCTTCATTATGACATATATGACATCATCAGCCTGTGACCACTGACACGCTCACCGGAGTCTTTATGTGTAACGGCCGAGATAGAAAGATTAAAACAGGGTTTAAAGTCATATCTCACAGTGATTACATCGAGGTGAGGACCTTCATTGTGCTGTGCTGTTGTGTAGATGTTTCACAGAGAGCAGAACTGAAATATATTTACATCTAATTAACACAATTCTGTGATAACGAGATGTGAAATAAAGCATTTACATGAATGTGCTGGCAGAGACACGCAGCAGCAGCTGGTGTGAGGACGGATCAGCTGACAGAACAACAGCACACGTTGTTTTTAGTCCCTTTGTGATGCCAGTTTATTGTTTTCCTGCTTTAAATGGGGCGTATGAAAGGAAACAATCCAGAGTCACCGACCAACAAACATTTCCTCCTCTTTCTTTAGTCACTTGGCAGATAAAAGGAAACAAGTAGTGGGATTAAATATTCACGATATGCCAACGTGTGGAGCCATATGTTTTATTGATCGAGAGCAAAGACCAACACAGGCTTTGGGTTTTTCTGTTAAAAGCACTCGCAGAGCAAACAGAACTTCTACGCACCGGAGAACCACGTCGTCCCTCCAGAGACGCGCAGCTGCTGCGGAGGCTAAGGTTCACGCTCTAATGGAATCCACCGGCGCTCTCCACTTACTGTAGAAGCATGTATGGAGGCAGCGCTCAGCGTCTGGGGAGATATTATGGCTCTGGGTTTGAAAAATGAATAGAAGGGTAAGGAGACAGTTTGTTTGAGGCCCAAACGGCTGAGACAAAAAGAATATGTGGATGACAAAGAGCCGGGCCGACGTGGACGCTGGTTAAGTGGACGTCTTGAACGTCCGATTGAGCGTTGTTCTCTAATGGAGCCGAGCGGGAAGAAGCGTTTGTTTTCAGACCATTAAACGGGCCAGAGTTCTTCCTGAGAGGCTGCAGGAGACTAATGTGACTGCACTGCAGAACATCCACGAGGGGAAATCTCAGCACAGGGAATTCATATCAGTGAGTGGATAAAGATGTTTGGTTTCTATTGTGCAGAGTTCTGATCCGAACAGCCACACCTGAAATAACTCGTCCACAGCCAAAGCACCAACTACAGCAAGCTTCTGTGTTATGTTGGAAGGAATTACTTTGACTTTCCCAAAGTTATCTCTTCATGAAGGCTGGAAGACCTGAGACACGCGTCAGAAGCGGGGAACATGTACATCTGATCTGGGTTTGGTCACAGAATCTAGTCGGCACGTGTCAGGTCCAGATTCCCTGAACCCGACAGGAAGGCAGCCATTTTGAAACAACTGGACGTTTAATGTGCTTTGTTCTACATTTCCTGGTGATTAACTTTAATGAACTCCTCCCAGAGACTTTTATTTTGTCGGTCCAGTCTTTAGACCACCACGTTGAACATGTGTGAAGAGCTCTGTGGTTTGTTGACAGACGTGGCCGTGGAGGTGTGTTAGAGTTTATATCATCCATTCTGCTCCAAACATGTCTGATAAGAGCCTCCTGATCATTCTCCACCTGCTGAGGCTGTTTGCTTCAGCTTTAATCTTTAACTAGCATTCGGTGGCAAACATCAATACTTCTTTTCATTACTGACCAAAATGCACCATTGTGTAATAAAGATGTCAAGTATGGAAGCTGACACTGAAAACTCAAACATGAAACAAGCTTGT
>NC_044199.1:34738479-34878479 GCF_900880675.1 Sparus aurata | reverse complement strand
TGTCTCAACCCAAGTTTTATTCATATAATGCCAAATTAAAGCTGATGAACCCAGAAAGTCTCTGCACACAACCTCCACATGGTGGTCGTAGCGTCTGACTGACTCTCGGGTGTCATGGCAGCCGGGCGGTCGCAGCGCGTGTTGCATAGCAACTGTTGCTGCTTTGATTGCAGACGGTGACCTGTGTTGTTCGTCACACCGCTCTCTGCTTCCTGTCTGCCTCCGTCCAATAAACACACAAACACCCCAAAATAATCTGACCAGAATACAAAAACAGTGCAGAGCACAGTTTGCATCCTGTCCGCCTGCACAGACTCCATCGCTGCAAACATGTCATTTCAGATAATGATATGATTAGAAAACACTGGTGGTAATTAAAGGTGCAAATCAATGTGTTCTTAAGTTTTTACAGATTGGTTCCCTCCTTCAGACGCCTCACAGATGTTCGGTCCTCTCCCCAGCGACCCGACGCTTCACACATCACTGGAGGTCTGAGTGTGTGTGGAGGCTGTAACTGTTCTTAAAACATCAGTGAGTTACACTTACAAATGTTAACTTATTTATTATAATTATAATATTCTATTACCAGCCACAAGGCTTCAGTTCAGTTTCTGTGTGGACTTCTCCAACCGAACAGTGGGTGTTTTTCACAGGAAGTTGGACAGACGAGACCAAAACACGTATTTTAAACCAAACAGGATATTTTCTAACCAGAACCAGCAGAACCGCAAGTGACAAATAGAAAATTCAACCTGAACAAAGTTGCAACGTAACGAAATGTCAGTCTGAACTTTTGTTTGGTTTTGCAGAAATGTTCTAAACAAACATTTATTCTGACGATACGGTTGGAGATGAATTATCCTCCGTCAGCAGAAACCAGCAGACAACTTCAGCTCCTCCGTCACCATGACAACGACTTTAATGTTAATCAGGTAGTTTTAATCACCCGACTGCATCAGAAACAATGTGACACACTCTTAACACTCATCTGTGCACAGTTCAGCTGCTGGAGGATAAATACAGAAGCTGTCATGGTGATGAAATGATATAAGATGTGTTTGACTTCTGATTAAAATAGTTTAAAACGACGCACTGACTTCATGTTAGTCAGCTGCATATAAACATCCATTACAACAGAGAATATATTATTTTGATTGGACGGAAAAGGAAGTGAACAAAGCTTTACTGATGGAGCTGAAGCGGCACATCTGGATCTCAGTGAGTCTGTTTGATGCCATGAAGAATTAGAAATATAGTCCAGAGAAACATTTTTGCAGCTCGTTGAGAGAAAGCGACTGAGCACGTCAGAACTCGTGTCCCATCACGTGGAGCTGCGGACACTTGAGGGCTGATTTGGTCTGGCTGTGTGTTTTGACTTAAGAAATCCAATATTTTCAGAAGCACTGCCTCCACCATCCGGGCCAGTGCTCCTCTGTGGAGCAGAGGAGGGAATCCAAGGACCGGATCAGAACCTCCTCTGCAGAGATCTGCGGTGCCATCTGTCTGGGTGGAAGACGTGGTCACAGTTTATTCTGCCGGGCAGCGAGACATGTCTGTCACAACGCCGTCCAACACTGAGGAGAGATGGAGCTGCAGGAGGAGGAGGAGGAGGAGGAGGAGGAGGAGGAGGAGGAGAGCTCGGCTGCTCTCACAACAACAAATCACATGATTGGAATGAATTTAAAAATCTCTACAGACTTTTTTCCTGATGGTGGTGTGTCCTCTTTAAAAAAAATCCAAATTTTAATTAACTATAACTTCTGAAATCCTTCTGAATCTTCATCCCAGCCAGAGACGACTAGTGGAGACGGAGATTCATCATCCGGACGTTTCCAGCCCAGAAACCTGGATGAGTTTGAATAAATATGGGACGCGTCCTGCAGCGTGTGTGTGACAGCAACACATCTCACACTAACATCAGAACAAGTCAAGTTTCAACATACTTCTGGTAGGTTGCTGTGTTTTCTTCCAGATTTAAAATCAGTACATTAACCTGCTCCTCCGCTCACTTCATACGTTTAGTCATTTTTTAGTCCAACTTGCATTAATCAATAGTTTAGTCAATAGTAGAAAACTCTGAAACTTTGGAAGAAGTGTGAATTAGCATCCGATGAGAGAGAGTGCTGTAAGGTATATGTGGTGATGGTGGAGGAAGAGGAGGAGGAGGAGAGGAGAGGAGCAAGAGGAGGAGGAGGAGGGAGGATTGGAGGAGCAGAGGGGAGTGAGCAAGATGAGAGAGGAGGGAGGGAGAGGAAGGGGAGGACAGAGGTGAGGAGCAGGAGGAGAGGAGGAGAGGAGGGAGGAGGAGGAGGAGGAGCAAGAGGAGGAGGAGGAGGAGGAGGAGGAGCAGGAGGGGAGGAGCAAGAGGAGGAGGAGGAGGAGGAAGAGGAGGAGGAAGAGGAGGAGGGGGAGGAGCAAGAGGAGGAGGAGGAGCAAGAGGAGGAGGAGGAGGAGGAGGAAGAGGAGGAGGAGGAGGGGGAGGAGCAAGAGGAGGAGGAGGAGGAGGAGGAGGAGGAGGAGGAGGAGGAGGAAGCTTCCTGTCAGTCAGACGATGTTACAGATGTTGAGCATCGTCTGCAGGTGCAGAGTAACGCCTCCACTCAGATCACCTGATGTGTTCATGCAGTCAGTGTGAGCGGCTGCATGTGAGAACGCACCTCGATCTGTTGAATGCCTCATTAGCATGAATCCATGAGGACAGATAGCTAACGCAGTGTTTTCGGGGTGAGGCCTCCCGCCGCTCCCACTGACGGCTCACCTGACCGCGTCTCATTAAACCCTCTGACAGAGGCTGAACTCTGTGTGTGTGAGAGACTCCTGTTAAATAACCGGAGGAGTGTTACCTGTTTCCAGCAGCCTGCAGACTGTAACGCTGCTCACACAGCTACAGTCTGCAGCGCTGCGTTCACTCATAGATTTGGGTTTAAGGAATATGTGAATTTAAAGGCTGAGTGGAATTAATATTAATACTTGTAGAGGCATCAGAGATTCAAGTATTACTGACTCTAATCTTCCTCCAGCCGCTGCCATTTCAATGCTGTCACGATGGAATTACAAATTATTAAGGTGTTCATATTAACGTCCACATTAATCACAACCAGAATCAAATTTGAGTTAAATTGAAGGAATGTGGTCTTTATGCAGATTAACAGCATCAGGACGCTGTTAGAATTTGGCTGCTGTTGCGTCATGAAAGGCTCATTTTAATCAGGAGTTTGGCAGCTCACATCGGGCTGGAAATTATTTGAGCAAAAGGCCAACTGCTCCCGTCTTTAACTGAGAACAGACCGTTTATTTTCATCAAACTGTTTAAGGACATATGCACACCGCTCGGGACTCTTTAATCTGGAAATGGACAGCGACACACTGGCTTGAATAAAACTCTCCTGTAAAACTATTAAGAACCACACGTACTTTAAAAATGTAATTAATTCTGACCACCAGAGGGATTAGGATGTTTAAGGGTCACTTTACTGAATTAATACATTTAAATAAGTCACCGTGGTTAGTACAACGACTTTAAACAGCTGCGTGACACCGCTGTGCAGCGAGGGGAGTGTTGTAAAGTCACGACCTTGGAAAGAGTCGCACAATAAACTTCCACATCGTGAGTCTAACAGAACCTGATGACAGCTGCACCAGCTGATGGAGACAGTGAGATGTGATGCTGAGTTAATGTTGATGTTGAGACCCGATCAGACCGGGTACCAACATCCGTCCTCCACAGAAGTAGAAGAGTTGACATGTTTAGCATGTTGAGTTTCTCTTAAATCAGCTGATTTGTTGAGGGAGTCTGGTTGTTGTTCAGCGTGTTATGAATGAAAACATGGCTGCTTCTATTTTTGTTTCACCATTTCTCAGTTTTTCATTCATTACTTATCTTAATGGCGGAGCTGCAGTTCTCTTTGACAGTCAGAACCCAACAGGAGCAGCTGAGAGGACGTTCTGTTTCAGCGGTGGAGTCGCAGCTTTAACCGGCTCTCCGCTTCCTTTCACTACAGAACAAGGACTACCTGCTCATTTTCAGCTTGACATTAGCTTTCTTGTCCAACATGTATTATTATTTTTTTGGAGGGCTGTTAGCGGCTCTCGTGCTTCAAGCTCTTCAAAACAAGTGTGATGCCAGCGAGGGGGGGGGCGGCTGCAGGGTTTCATGGGAAATATGATCCAATATTTGAGAAAACTAAATACTACCTGTGTAGAGCACTTGTGATTTTCCACACACTGCAGAATGTTTTTTTACAGCTGATGAAACAGCTCAGAGAATCTGATGCTCCTCACTTGATAGTGTGAAACATTAGCGGGCAGAGGATCCGGACCGCGGGACACTGCTGAGGTTAGTCCTGTTTTCTGACTGGACGGTGGCTGCAGCACGTCGCTGAGCCCATCCTGTGAATTAATGTGTGCATATTTCTGTATATATGCTGGGTAAACAACAGTAATGTCATGTGGATATAGGACCCGGTGACAGAGCCACAGCCACATTCTCCACAGTCACAGTAAAGAATGCCCTGCTGGATATTAATGCTAAAATATGAAAATTGAGTGTACTGCCCTCTGGACAACCAATATGCACCTAAAAAATTGAAACATGACTGTGTTTGGCTTTCACACTTAAAAGGCTTTGCATACATATGCAACTCTCTTTGTAAGTACCTCGCGGCGCTCCAACACTTCAATTTGGGAGTCTGGAGCGCTGAGCTGGAGGAAGACGAGGCTGAGGAGGGGCTCGCATTGTGCACTTACATATTAATAAGCATCTTACATGATTCCATCGCTTTATCTTAGTGTTCCAATGAAGCAGCAGGATGAACAGCACAGACGGACGGATTTAAAGGGCGGCTGTGTTTTTATAAAGAATTATGTTTCTGAATCAGTTTGCGGCCGTTTACAGTCGACTATAAAAGACTTTGGTCTCAAATGGACCCGGGACAATTTTCTTTCCACTACACTGCTCTTACTATAAAAGTATAATACCTGACGGCAATCTACAGTACGCGGTGCTATGGATTGTGAATATGATTATAGCAGTGATTCAGATGATAAAACAGCGCCGCAGCACCACAATAATGATGTTAAACAAGGATTTTACTCCTTTTATGAAGGTTATGCTTGTGTTAAATACACGCTGTCAGCACTGTTAAACTTTAACACTTTGAACCCAACATGCTTCCATCAGTTAACTTTGATTAAGATGATAAAACTGCAGCGTTGTGACGCACCATGACTGAAAATTAAAGGAGAGACGGTGGAAACAAAGCGCAGACGTTCCTCTGATTCTGACCTGAAGGTGCCTGTGAACGTTAGCGTTCAGCAGCGTGTTCTGGCAGCACGTGCAGCCGGCTCACATGCTCAGATGCTCCACATTGCAGGCAGCGGAGGAGACGCCAACACTCTCCTGCCACAGTCAAGGTGGACTCAGATATGTCGCTGTGTGTTGCCAAGGACAACAACAACCTGGGAAAAACTGTCAGGAAAGTGCCAGAAAACGGCGGGCAGCCACCAAACACACGTATCTGTGCAGTGCAACCATGACGAGGGGAACAAGGCCGCTGATGGCTGATAGGATCCGTCCTCTCCACGGACGTGTCTGCAGACACGATGCCAGACGAGCTCTGTGAAGGAAGTCCCATTTCCCAGCATGCCACAGGACTGTATGACAGCTTGAACCCAGTTTACATCTGCTGCAGGAGTTCTACACAACAAACTCCAAACTTTAAGTCTTCATATGCAATTTCCCAGCAAGTAGATTCAGTTGGGCAAATATTAAATATACTTCCTATGAAAGAAAGTAAAAGGTCGAGTAAAAAATGTGTGAAAACGTCCTTTAAACGTTGATATTAAATGTGTAGACGTGTAAACTTCAGTCTGATCGTGGTTCTAGAGGACAAATGTGGGTGAACAGTAACATCACAGTCTGATCTACAAGTAAAGACACCAGAGAACTGGTCCTGGATCAGAACTGGTCCTGGATCAGAACTTAAGACAGACAGACGGACGGTGTCTTCCTCAGGCTCAACCACCAACAACAGAACCCAGATGGTTCTGTGAGGCTGTACTGAGCTATATGCTAACGTGAGCATGCTAACATCGAGTCCACATCTGTGTTAGACAGTTGTTGAGACACTTCTCAGGTAACCTCAGGTGTGAACCTCATGGTGGCTCTATAGGAGAAGACAGAGGATCATTACAGTCACAGGGGTTCATCCTCTGGGCACCACGAACGACTGTCGGGCATCGTCAGGGTTCATCTGACATTGAACGCCGTCGTTTCTTGCCTACAGTCGATGTGGATCACGATCCTGAATTTTAAACATGTAGTTTTAGTTGTACAAACCAAACCGAGCCTAACAGTAGGAACCCAGTTCTGTGATCCAGTATCAGGACTCTGTGAGAGACAACACTTCATCTTTAAGCCTCTCTGCTTCACCCTCACTGCAGCGAGAGCTTCCTGTAGAGTCTCCTGCTGCACCGAGACACAAAGGAGCTCCCACCTGAGCTGACAGCTGAACACCTGACAGACTGTCTGAGGAATCTCTCAGGTGACACTGAGCTACAGAGACACTCACCAGCTCCACCGCTGCATGGTACTGTAGATCTGCTCCTGTTACTACTGTAGAAGAAGAACGTGATGTGGGAACATGCAGACGACACGAGGTGAGTTTGGTTCTTGTAAGAATGATTCGGTTCTGGTTCTCTGACTCATCATCCGACTCTTCTCCTCCAGACAGTCACAGTCGTCACTCATTTGTTATCAGTCGGCTGTACGATGATTGCTTCTGATTTTCTTCAACAGATAGTTCCAGATTATTACAGTTTGGGTCTTATTTTGTCATCTTGGACATCATTTCTGTCAGTCGTGATAACTTTGTAATTTCTGAGAGCATTTAAACAGACGAGTGTGACGAGACGAGAGGCTGAAACATCCAGAAGTGCAGATGATCTAAACCCAGTGAGTGACGGTGATGAGCCTTCATTCAGCCGGAGAACACGTGACTTTCCCCGTCCAACTTCTTTTCTGGTAATTGTGATTTTGTGTTAGCGATCAATCTTACTATCACAGGTGGGAATGATTTCAAGTAAAACCCACATTGTGGAGAAAAGACTGATTGATTCACAGGCTGGGTCGTGAGTCTGGCTGATGAGGAAGCATCAGGAGGACCAGATTGTTCCCAGAGTGCTGCAGGTCTCCCCCGAGCATCCCTCCCTTCATCTCTCCCTCTCTCTCTCTCTCTCTCTCTCTCTCTCCCTCCCTCTCCCTCCCTCCCTCCACACCCTGACTGCCGCTCGCTGTCGTGGATCTCTGACTCTAAAAAGCTGTTCTGGACAGATGCTCGGGCAGCCAGGGACCATTAAGCCACTTTGTCCTGCTTCACCCGGGACGGGGCGAAGCTCTCCATCGCGGTGAAGGTCGGAGAGACAGAACATGTGGAGGAGGAGGCGACGTCACAGGAATGACATGTTGAAATGTTGAAAACACAAATATATTCAGATTTCATGTCAACATAAACTAGAGACCATCGATCAAACCTGGAGACTTTCGATGAGAAGTCGAATGTTTCCAGCTGAGACTGTGACAGAAACCCTGGACAGAAAACTATTTCTAACCAGGTTTAAGGACGTTTCCAGCCGTGACTGTGCGACAGAAGCAGGTTTGGTTTTTGTAACTAACAGACCATAAACACAGTGTTGTCACATGGAAACACGAGCAGACAGAAACGTTTGAACATATCTGTGGTTTGCAGAGACGCACACTGCCAACATTTATTCTGGTGACTTGGTTGAAAATAAACGTTTGAAGTTTGGAATAAAAACGATGAGATGTGAACATGAATGATAATAAAACGTGGCGGTGACACGTCCTGACTGCAGGAAAGTTTCAGACATTAATAATTAATTTGAACGACGTCACATGTTGAGAAGCCTGATGAAGCCGTGTGAGATGAAGCCGTGTGAGATGACGCCGTGTGCGGTGAAGCCGTGTGAGATGACGCCGTGTGAGATGAAGCCGTGTGCGGTGAAGCCGTGTGAGATGAAGCCGTGTGCGATGACGCCGTGTGAGATGAAGCCGTGTGAGATGAAGCCGTGTGAGATGAAGCCGTGTGAGATGACGCCGTGTGAGATGACGCCGTGTGAGATGACGCCGTGTGAGATGAAGCCGTGTGCGATGACGCCGTGTGCGGTGACGCCGTGTGTGTCTCTGCAGCTTTGAGTCGACTTTGTGTTTTTCTTGCTGTCTCTTCTATCCTTCTGTGATGTGTTTTTACTGTCATCTTGATTGGTTTTGTTTTATTCATCCCTTTGAGCTTTGAATCTTTAATAAGCTTCTTGTCTTTTTTCTCCTACACATTCTATATTTCTGTGTGCCTCAACTGAATCATCTTCTCCGTATGTATAAATAAATTCATATTATACACTCAACAACAAGTACAACGTTCCCCAGTTTAAACGCGTTTGATCTTTCATTGGTTCCAGACATGAATCCTGCCCAGACTCACAACACTTCTGCCAGTTCACTTTGCATATTCAAGCAGAGAGCCAGCTTCCTCCAAAGGCTGAAAACTCTCTCTGCATTTTTGATAGAAATGTGTAGTTTGGATGTTGGACGCTGCAGATGTGGGAGTTACCAGCTCGGCTCTGGTCTCAGTCATATGTTGTTCCTCACTCTCCCTTTGCTGCAGCTGCCAAACTGCTGCTGCATCTTTAAACAGAGCAAACTGTTTGGAGAACAGCCGGATCTGAGCCTGGTGCACTCTTTAATCTGACAAACCAGAAGGTAAAGAAGCCTCATAATCAATACAATCATCAGAACGTCTGATCAGCCACATTCTGTATAAACATACATTTATATTTACATGTAAGACGTGTGAGAATAACTCTCCTGAAAACGAATGGCAGCGTCAGAAGGGAACATCTACATGATTAAAGATGAAGCTTCAGACGTGTTTAACACATTTAACCGTCCTCAGACTTCAGTGTCGACTCAGGAGTTTGTGTTTTGGTTTGTTGCTTCTGACAATAATTAATTATCTTACCAAACGAGCCGAGTCGTCACAGTCGGTCTTCAAACATTATTATGACAAAAGTCTGCGAGATTACAGCCGAGCAGTGAATGTCTATAATAAGTTGATAATGCTGTCGGCCATGTTTAAAGGAGGCTCTCTGTGCTTCCTGCAGGATCCAGGGGGCAGCTTCAGATTAACCTGCTGCTCCTGTTATCCTCCACTCCTCTCCTCTCCTCTCCTCTCTGTGGCTCGGTTCTGATCCTCTGCTGGAGTATTACAGAGCACGGCACGTTCACCGTGTGCTAATATGATTAAACACAATTCATTTAGGATTGCCCTTTGAACAGAAGCACAATATAATCTGACACAACGCAGATCTAAGAGTAGACTGGAGATAAAGTACCTATAGACGAGGTAATCCAGCCGGATCACAGCAGCTCACGTTGAGCTTCACTGCTGCACAGGTTCATCACAGCACCGTCAACTAACTGCCACCAGAGAACCTGAGCTCCCGGGGGCCCGGCAGGACCGAGCCCACGAGGCAGAACCCCTCTCATACAGCTGATGGTCAGTCTGAACATACATGTGGTACTGGTTAGTTCCCACAGCCGGTCCTCACCAGAACAAAGTTCTGTATATGTGTTCTGTGGAAGCAGCTCATCATGATCCAAATTAGTGAAATATATTTCATTGTTAGGAGGCTGAAGTTATTATCAGGGGAGCAAAGGAGGAACATACAGAACCGGGTCTGTGATCAGAACCAACAAGTCCTGGACCGTCAGTCAGGAGAGCGCCGAGTCCCGAGTGAAACCCAAAGCCAACAGTGAGTTCTTTTAACTTACGTAACGTACCCTGACGATGAAGATACGGTGTTTAAATATTACTTTGGTAAAACTGAAAGTCATCCACATGAAGAGTACTCGAGTAACAGTCTTAAAGTATCTGAAATTAAATGTATTTAAGTATTAAAAGTACCAGCAAGAGTTAAATTACACGTGTGTGTATTTATTATCTGATCTGATATTCATCAAGTTCCTGATCAGAATCAGAATCTCCTTTTTTATCTGACTAATAAAATAAATCAACTTAAGAATGTTCTTCTTTATCTCTGATGGATCAGGTAATCTGCAAAGTAAATAGTAACTAAAGTAATCAAAGCGATGTAGTGGAGGGAAAGTATGAAGGAGCAGAAAGTGGAAATACTCAAGTAAAGTACGAGTACCTCAAAATGTACTGCGAGTACAGTACTGAGTAACATTCCATAATCCAACAGAGTTGAACCCAAACAAAGATCTTTTCCTGAACCTAACGAGGTCGTTCTTCAAGATGTTCATGATGTTCTAACCCAACCATGTGTCCGGTCCGGTTCGGTCCGGTCCGCCTGACGCTGGTCGTTCTGGGAGTCTCTGGCAAACAACCTCATTTAAATAAAACGTTGAGCGGACAGGTGATTAAAAATGAATCTGCTGGTACCAGTAAGTGAGCAGAGGGACTGAGAGAGGCTTCACACTCAAACATCCTCACAGCAAGTTGAAAAACTACTCGTATGTTCATTTACTCCACTTCCCTCATTTACCCGAGAGAATTAGTGTTTGGTAATAATTCATCCAGTCCACATATGTATATGATCCACACACACAGAGCAGAGCAGAGATTCATCAGCTGCTCTTCAATGATTCATCCGGCTAACACAGGGGAGCTAATGAACGCTGGTGTGGAGGGGAGCATGTAGTGACGCTGCTCGTAGCACCATCTGGAATACTGATGAAGCAGCGTTCTCTAAATAGGTCATCTTAAAAGTCACAATCACATACATACAATACACTTCTGTCAGCAGAACCAGCAGCACACGTACACGTTAGCCCTGAAAACACGGTTTAAAATAGAACTAATGAGGATTCACTTGCATGAATCCACGACTTCAACACCTCCGGCTGCACACAACCTCCTGACAGACCCACAGGTTCTCTCCGTCTGATCCGGATCGGAACACATTCACTTTGGGTTTTCTTTACATGCCAATTTGCTCCAAACATCTTTTATTTCTTTTTTTGTTTGTGGATCGATACTTGTGTTCAAACCTCCCCTGTGATCCCTCTGCAGCAGTGATTGTCTGATCTCACCTGTAGAGTTTAGTTTAGAGTCCTATGTGCAGAGTTAGAGCCTCAGTGTGACATTATTGACACACTGTGTTAGCAGATACAACCAAACCTCTCTGCCTACAGACATTTTCACCGTCGTGTGTTTCCAGCCTGACGTCCGGATGCTTTCTGCAGCGCTGGACTCAGTGAGCTGTCAGACGAGGACGTCTCCTCTCAGTCCACCTGCTGCTGCCGGGCTCATGAGCATTACTGAGGAAATGGACTAAGTGCTGGCAAACTGTGTTAAACAGACAGGAGACACTTGACTAACAGCCTGAGAGCTGCTTAGCTTTATCTCTTCTTTCTTTCTAGAGTCCTGGTGTTCAGCTACACACACGTAAAGTGTTTGCAGAAACAGGTGCTTTTATTAACAGAACTCAGGATCTAAGAGGGAGACGTAAGGCTGAGGAAATCTTCCTCACACCTTCTATCTTTTCACTTTTATTTGGAGGTGAGTGTAGAGGGAGATGTTCACACTGGAAACTGGGAATGGAGTCGGTCCCAGCGGTGTTCTGACCGTGGGCTCTGCAGGCCCAAACACTGGACCACCAGAACACATGAGTTTGTGTTTCTAAATGTTTCATCTAATGAACTCTGAACGCCTGAAGTTGAAGGATTCCCACAGCGTGTTCATCCTCACAAGTTAGCTGTTGAGGTGCAGCGACTGGATGTAAAGTTGATGCGAACATGTTATTGGACAGATATAGAATAATGCAAAGACACACAAAAGAGTTCAAACTACTAGACGAGACTCGGCAACAGTCACCACTCGCTGCTGATCTCCGTCTCCCTCCGTCACATCTCCCACAATTCAGTGCAACGATGCGATGTTGTCAGCTGAGGCGGTAACATCATCAGTCTACACTGATGTGATGGCGCCCTGTCATCTTCCACGTCTGCACTGAGAAGCATCTCAGGATCAAGAGATTTCTAGATTTGCAGAAATGTACATTTATTCCAGTGACTGTGTTGATATTATTGTTCATGATTAAAACGAAGCAGGAACAGGAAGGACTCACTGAAACCACCAGATCAGGTCGCAGCAACACACAATCACACGTCTGTAGAGTCGGTACACTGGACTGCAACATATCTGTGCATTTAGTCACAGTGAAGTATGATGAGGTGGTTTGTAGTTAAACTGAAGCTGCTCAGCTCAAAGAAACCAACAGTGACGGCTGCTGGAGGACCGGACGCCCTCAGAGGTCCTGCTGCGTCTGCCTCTGCTGCTGGGAAACAGGAGCCAATCGCTGCCCGACCACGAGAGGTCGAGACGTAAAAATAGGTTCAATAAATGGTTTGAATAAAGTGAATAAAGCAGGAGGAGGAGCGTCTGGCTGAAGGAGCTGGAGCCACATTAATGCACCTGAACAAAGTGCAGACCACAGAACGCTCCGCAGCACATCCATAATGTGAAGCTGGAGGAGGAGAGGCTCTAATTCACAGCAGATGGAAGAGATGTGACTCAAAATGAGCCTCCATGTTTCACATCACATCCCTGAAACTGACCAGACTTCATGAAATATCAGATTTCCCCCATTTGTGATGTAAAAAGCACAAATCATCTGATCTCTGCTGCCAAGATTCAACTCCTGCAGGACAATTTGTAACAAACCAGCTCGTCTTAGTTTGTTACAGCTCAGTATTTAGTGTCATAAATCTGTCAAACATTACACGTCTTTGTCCGATTAGAGACTGAGCTGATTAGACAACAAACATCAGATCAGACTCTCAGAGACACAGATGGTCTCCTGTCGGCCCTCGTAGGATCCAGGATCAGCTCAGAGTTTCTTCTCCACCGTCACAGTTCACACACAATCATATAAGTAAGGGATAATGCCCGACGAGGTGTCCATAAACAGAAGTTAATGGACGACGCGGAGGCCTAAGAACCGGTTGCCTCCGCGAAGTCCATTAGCTCCTGTTTATGGACACCTTGAAGGACATTATCCTTATACCATGGTCACTTGCCAAAGAAAAGATTCAGACCATTAATTTACATTTTCATGCGTTTTACAATCAAAATATAAAGTTTTTCACAAGCCATAAGTTTCCCTGGTAACGCCTGAGGGTTTGACTAAAACCTGGAACAATCATTACCCTCCTGTAAGGTTCTTATGCAACGGAGACGTTGTTCACTCCTCCAGTAAATCGGACGGACCATAGATACGACTTGGCAACGGGAGATATTCTAGTCCGCTCAGCGATGAGCCAGAAAGCTAACGCTATGCTAGCAAGATTCAAAGTCAATAACACTGCGTACGGTTGACAAACAGTAAATATAATTTGACAGTATGCTAGCTAACACGATTAGCTAACTAACCAGTCATGTCATTGTCCCCAAATCAATAGCAAGATGTTCACGAACAAATGACCGGCCGTGTGTAACGTTACTGTGGCCGCAGCCTGAAGTAGAGAGTTGAAAAGCGTATTCGCGCATCAGTAAGTTTAGAGGGGAAGTGAACTTTCTGCAGCTTGTGTGTTACAGTCGCCACCCTGTGGTGTTCAGAGGATAAGACACTGAAGGACTGACAGACTGAACTCAGTGCTGGAAATAAAATATTAAGATTTGATACGCCAGCTAGCGCATTAATTTACAGCGGTGAACAGTCAATTGGACTGGAACTACTTAGTAGGTGTCCATATATCAGGGGTTAATGGACACCCTGCAGCCAATCAGAATCGAGTATTCACCCAGACCATGGTATAATATAAAGTAATACTCTGTGACACTTTCACTTTCTGCAAAGTGTCTTCAATAAGTATAGCCTAGAGAGTAAATGTGTCAATAATGAGTCCAACATCTGCCTCGCCCTTCTCCCCCGTGTGGGTGACATTATTGATGGCGTGCTCTCCGTCACTGCGTCATATTTCCCTCCGTCTACACGTCTACACGTCGAGCCTCGTGGTTATCACTGTACGCTCAGTCCAAACACTTCATTAGTGGGTTTGTAACAGGAGAAACCAGCCTGAGTGAAGAGGCAGATCATTTCCTGAGACTCTGGAGGATTTAATGACAGGACGGTAGTCTGATGCAGTTTAGTTCCCGTCACAGCTGCACTTAGATAGTTGTTCTCTGGTGAATGGAGGCCAGTCGAGTCAGATAAATACTGAGCGTGTGAGGAGAAGATGGCACCTGAGACGAAGCTAAACGCTAAAAGGATTTATCATCCAGGTTAAAAGCCTCGAGGAACACCGGCTGTTCATCTCCAGTCAACTCGTCTCAGCTGCTGATGGAGGACTGATGGTTCTGAATACTGTCAGTCTGTCCCAGAACGATCAATGAGTCCAACTGGAGCAGCTGCAGACCTCAACTTCTTTATACGATCCAGCCTAAAATCCTGGATCGTATATCGACGAGTACACGTTTCTATCTACCAATCAGATGCCACAAATGCATCTCTGACCTGCTTCTTCCCGTACACCTGAATGCAACAGATTTGTTACTGCGATAAGGAGCCAACATCCTTCAGCAGTCCAACTCCAAGCACCTCCAGAACCAGCCCAGTCACCAGGATCACTGTCAGGACTGGAGCTGGACTGTTCTGATGAACCGTGCACACTCAGCTGAGGTTGAGGTATCAGAACCACCGGGGAGGGAGAAGCTACTGGGAAGTCTCTGCTGAACATCAAACGAAGACTAATGAAATTTCTATTATTGTACATTTTCAATTTGCCTGTTTTAATAGACCAGTCAGCAATCAGACCATCTGAAGCCACCAGGGGCCCCGGGCCCCAACGAGCCGCCGGTACCGCTGCAGTGAGCACAGATTACACTACACAGACTCTATATGGACCCTGCTTTACATTGTACTCATTTAATCCTCTGCACATTAATCAAAACTAAAACAATCTTAAATAAAACAAAGGTCTTCAGACTAGTTCTGCAGACAGAGCTGCTCTTCCAGCCACACCATGAACACGATATATTCTCATATCATACGCCTCTATTTTCACAAACAACAGTGCGGCCTGACTGACAAAGCAGTGGGCAGTAACACATCATCTCTCGCTCTCTGTCAGGGTCCAGGTGTTGGTTCTGACTGGAGCTGGCAGTTTAACAGGAGACCTCATCAATCAATCAAACAGATAACGTCCAGTCGCTCGCCTGCTGTCATCACGCTGTGACTGAGTACGTGACATCACGTCTGTAAGTAAGCTGGTGGAGCACAGGTGGAGTTTATATCATCTATAGAATAACATGTGAAGCTGTGAGCTGAACGCTCGACATGTCACAGATCAGCAGCTTTGTTAGCAACATTAGCAGAAGGCCGGATCCGTTCAGGAGCCTGGTACTGTACATGCTGACTCATCGGGTCTCACTGAGACCTTCAACGTAAAAGAGCCATTAATAATGTTGTTAGTCACACCTGTGCTCCTGCTAACCAGTCAAAATATCTTTATTATAGCGAGCCGTGGCTGCAGCTCTGTGGACGTCCTGGGGATTTGTTTAGCCGACGCTGAAGCCAAAGAGAGGCTGAAACAACAGCTCAGCCTGCTGCTGCAGTCCTCCTCTCTCCTTGAGAATCCTCTTCATCCTCCGCCTGCTGTCAGGATGAGTGTCGGGCTCTTTGCTCTCCCAGATGTTAGCTGGCAGGGCGAGGCTGCGTGTCTGTCATCACTCAGGACAAGTGACAGCCACGGCGGCGGCCTGTCACAGCTGCCGCTCCTCAGGTCACTGGAGGTGTCGCCGTCAAGCCTCCACGTCCGGGACGCCGCCACAATCCCACCGATCGAACGGAGACGAGAGGAGTGAAGCAGGAGGGAGGACGAGGCTGCAGACGTGTCTCACTTAAAGAGCGGCGACGCCTATAACATACAGTATTTATATTCTATAATTCCTATTATTCCACAGCAACACGCCTGCAGGATCTCTGAGTTCAGGTCCAACAGTCCATGTTGAAACCTTTAAACTCATGTTCTTGTTCTGAGTTTTGGTGGAGTTAGTGTTGAATGATGCTGTTGTCATATGTGCTCACTTTTTTATTGAAATTTTGCACACCTGTGAATTTAACAACCGTTTCTGATTTATCGCGTGTTCCATCTACCTGCTCAGGACTTCAGCTGGAAGTAGCAACTTGCTAAAACCTGGTGCAGTGCATCTCTCCTTGTTATATACAGGGGTAATGATTTATTGTGCACTGTCCCTGTTCAAATAAAGAAATAATGATAATAATAATTATAATAATAATAATAATAATAATAATACACAGATTATCTCTGCAGCATGTAGAACTCTTCTGCAGCTCCTCCGTCAGAACAGATTAAATGTAATCCTCACATGCAGAAACAAAAGCACGTGTATGTAAACGCAGCTCGTACATGATCAGGACCTTCCTCCGGGCCTCCAATTACATTTTAATGTGTAATAATATGGACACGGCCGTACGCAGGCTGCTCGCCCCCACACTGAGCTCAGATCAGCTCAGCCTGACCTGTACAACAGACTCTTACCCCAACACATCAAATGTTAGCGGCCCGTCCTGCAGGGCTTCCAGGAAACATTATACAGAACAGGATTACATCATCAGGAAGAAAATGTTGTGACCCATTTTGACTGTAAATTAACTGTGAACTATCTTTGAGAGACTTATGAAAAAAAGATTTCAATATCCGGTTCCCCTCACACCGTTCCAGCGGACGACCTTTAAACCAGGACAGAGACTTCTTCCCTCGAGGTGGGACTGATTCTCTGACGCCTGAATGTGGCAGAGAAGACGTCAGCTGAGAGTCACTGAGCTGCTGAACGTCTCCGTGACATCTGCTGTCTTTTTATTTTGTCATACGTGTTGGTTATGTTTGTTTCTACAGACTACAGAGATGTTTAAATGCTACATTTATCTCACCACGGGTTGGAACACATCATGGTTCTGTTGGTTCTCCAGTGGTTTCACACTTACAAATGCTGGAATAAGGTCTGAAACTGAGGCCTCTGGCAGCAGCAGCACCATCACCTCCATCACCTTCATCACCTCCTCCATCTCCTCCATCACCTTCATCACCCATCACCTCTATCACCTCCATCTCCTCCATCACCTCCATCTCCTCCATCACCTTCATCACCTCCATCACCTCCATCTCCTCCATCACCTCCATCACCTCCATCACCTTCATCACCTCCATCTCCTCCATCACCTCCATCACCTTCATCACCTTCATCACCTCCATCACCTTCATCACCTCCATCACCTCCATCACCTCCATCTCCAGACATTAGAGTCAGCACACATACACATAATGTGCACGTACACATTTCAGCTTATCTGTGGTTCTGTACACAGCTGGATGGAAAAACAAAATGACAATATTTCCTTCAGACAGGTGATGACTGTTATTTTACTTGGGAAGAGCTGAATTTTGACTGGAGATTAGTGACTGCAGCAGTTTGTGTCCTGACCTGCAGCACCTCTAAAAACCACACTGCGTTCACTCTGAGCTCATCTTAAACATCACGGGACAGTGTTCTGGGTTTGGCTGCATCACGGCACCATGAGTGGGCTGAATTATGACACTATTTAACCTAATCGCTTCCATCTTGAAACAGTAGCTGCACAAAACCAATTTCTGCTGTGAGATTTATGTCTGGAAACATCCTCCAGCACTGGGAAATGACCACAAATGCAGCAGACCGTTCCAGAAGTAAATGATGCAGGATTTTTAACTGCATAATCATCGAGGTTATTCACAATGTGGCTTTATTAACACCCGACCGGTCCTGAGAACTTCATCAGGTAACAGTGCCAGTCATCCGGAGAGAGCGAGCCGACGCTTGATTGCTTCTTTGATTTTTGTCTTTAAGGTTTTCGATCATAAAGAGCCGAGAACACCAACAACCAACAAGCAACAACCAACAACCAACACTATAACCATCACTGTAACGATGTGAGCGTCCACACTGATGCACAATAATGTTCTGTAAGCAGCGAGCAGAGTGGATGTTGATGAGCTGCTGTACGTTACAGAGACTCACACACACACACACACACACTCACACACACTCACCACACACACACACACACACACACACACACACACACACACACACAGAGTGTGTTTGGTAAAGACAGAAGTTTTCTGTGTGTTATTTGCAGGATTACATTCGATCTATAAATATCTGACCTTTATCTAAATGATGCCTTGTTCTACACAGACTGACCCGACATCCACCACAACACACGCTGCATGCTATAAAACATAAATGTGACGGAGAAAATAAATCTGTGAGATATGTTTCTTACATCCCAATCACTTAAATCATGTTTAAATAATTCATCCGAGTATCCAAACTCTTTTTTCTCCTGGTCTCAGGAGGTTATCGGAGCAGAACTTCTGAAGGATGTTTCCTCGCTGCAGTTAGCTCACATAAAAGACGTCTGCTTCCATCAGAGACCAACATTAGAAGCTCCTGCAGCATTGGTTTGGAGAACAGAGTCCTCAGAACCAATCGGACTGAAAATGATCTGAGAGCGATCCAAAGATACTGATCGCCACCGTAAGAAGATTTTAAAACAGTCCATGTATGGTTATACTGATAGTGATGGTTCTCTGTGTGGACGCTGCTGACGAGACTTTCTGGTGTGAAACTTTGTCATGAGTGTTTCCTGAGAGAACGAGGACAGGAAGGTCTTTACCTCCGCTGACTGAGACGCTGGATAAAACCTCCAGGAGCTGCTGCTGCTGCTGCTGTTGTTGTTGTTGTGTGGTTTCTTTTTTCTCCACACAAACCGGAGAGAGAACACATCGCCTGTTTTCCCTGAAGACCATGAAAGGCGCCGCACACGGATCAATGCACCGAGGGAGAGGTCAGAAGTCAAAGGAGGCTGAACAACGAGGTCAGCTCGACTTTCCTTCACTCCCAAAGTCCGACTGGAAAACTCACAGGACCAAAAAGCTTCAGAACTGTTTGGATTCCTTCCTCAGATATCAAGTTTTGTTAAAAAAAACTACAGAATTACAAAGTATGAACTGTGAGTGGTAGTTGTGTAACACCTGACATTTATATAACACATGATCTATAAAAAAAACAGCTGATTGTACTTTCACATCCTCCTCCTCCTCCTCCACACTGTGAGAGTGATTTATGATGAAGGTCAGAAACGTGCCAGAGAGACGTCGAGGTGCAGCCATCCCCAAATACTCTGTGCAGTTTCAGGCAATTTATTAATAACTCCAAGAAATATAACAACAGACTCTATGAATGTACTGTAACTGTATCGTGAGTGAGGCAGAAACCAGCCAGGAGGGAAGAAGCCCTTAAAACATGTCAACTATGCAACAAATGAGGAACTATTGTCTGTGTGCTTTCATGAAATTACATTATAGTTTGTCGCTGGTGCTCGGAGGTTCACGGCTCATGGAACTTCCCAGAAGCACAAAAGACCTGCGAACCTTTCAATGTGGAAAAAAACCTCTGAAATTGGCGGTGAAATGTTTTCCCAAGACAGGAGAAAAGCAAATGAGAGATCTGAAAGCGAAGCCAGCGGTGTCAACACTAAAAAGTGTCCATACTAATTACTTCCCAGAGGGAGTCTCCACTTTATTCCCTCTCTGTTGTCAGCGGCGTCACAGCCTCGGCTGCAGGAGAGCGCTCTCACTTCCACTCCCAGGGAACGCTCAGCAGCATCCCATTTCCATTTTGATTTGCAGTCAAAGTATAATAACGCCCTTGTCTTCTATTTAAATGCAAAACATGACAGTGTTGAGAGTGTGTACTGTACGTATAGAGATGCGCTGCTCAGACACTAATCAGCCGCGGTGTAACTGCAGGGGTGTGCTGACACTCTGCTTAAAACCGGCCCATTATATTGATGTGTTTATTTACTGAATGTGCTCGCGGTTATCATAACTCATCGTTGTCATCCTCACACCTCCAGCGCTTCATCTTCACTCTCATTTCATCCCTTTCTGTTTGACCCCACCCTCCCGCCTGTCCTCCTCCTCGGTCCTGCAGTTTTTTTCCTTCTTGGTTCATTCCAGCCTTCATCACTCATGCACTCGTTCTCTTTGTCTCTCCTCCCTCCCTCCCTCCCTCCCTCCCTCCCTCCCCTGTGTTTCCCCTCTCCTCCTTTCTATTCAGATCACTCTCTTTCATTTCAGCTCCCCTCCTCCCTCTGGATGCTCCTCCTCCCTCTCTCCTCTCCTCCTCGTCCTTCCATCCCTCCATCCCTCCCTCCTCAGGAGCGATGGACCGAGTACGTGACTTGCTGATAGCGTGGTGATGCCGGGCTTCTGTCAGACTGTAATAAACAGACGGTGCTGCTACTGATACACGGCTAACACATCCAAAAAGTCAAATACATCCCATCAACCATCAGGACAGCGTCAGGAGGGAGCAGTGGCGTGTGTGCTGCCGTCTCAGCAGAGTGACATCTGGGTAATGAAGTCCTGATGATCTTTGTGGATTGGAGCGGGCCCACATCGAGCCGCTGCACGCTGCTTTAACGTTCTCCAGTGAACGCCTCGCTCAGGATCGCTGCTTGTTCGCACTGTAACTGTCACTTCCAGCTTGAAGAAGCATCTCCTGCATGTACAGGAGAGGAGGAGGAGGCCCACAGAGGACGCTTAACCCACTTTCAACCTGGCATCAACATGCATGCACCACCTCCCTGCTGATCACTCTGTCATTGCATCTCATGCAGCAGCAGCCACTGAGGAGCTCATCATCCAACTCACATCACGAGGTGATCATTCGTTAGTCACAGCGACAACTTAGGCTAATTCACCCGTCGGTGGAGAAGAAGCTCGACATCACCGAGGAACTGAACGGAGATGAAAGTCATTCCTGCCGGCCTGGATGGCAACATGTGAAGAGAGTGACGTGTTGAAACGTCACTGGATGTTACCAAGCAAGACGGCAGCAAACAATTATTTCAATTATGGTTAAAGGCACAGACACATCGGCCAAAATCAAAGAGAGGATGAGTCAACAGACGGCAGAGAGGAGGAAAAGCTTGGCTGATGTAAACGTTGGTGTGGACCGTTTCAAAGTCTCCACACAGAAAAATGAAAGTCTGTTCATGTTTTCTGAGATAAAACGCCTTCAGCAGACTAGAAAGGAGCTCCATGACCCAACAGACCCTTAAAGTCAATCAAACCAAATCCAATATCAAATACATATATTTATATCTGATGTTTATAAGGATCCTCATCAGACTGTACTCACTCAGATACCAGCCGCCTCAATATGAATGATGTTCTTCATCAAGATCCGTCGATTATTCCCTGAGAAACTCATTAAAATGTCAAAGAACACCAAATCTGGAATTGTAAAAAGGTCCCTACCTTCATCTGAACCCACAACAAGGCAGGTTAGTTTTATTCTGGGCTGGAACATCTGGTCAGTAGTCATAATGTAATCCTGCTGAACAACCAACAGACCAACAACTGGACCTGTGACAGCACGTCGCTGTTGATTCTGTTCACTCAGACACAAACACAGGTACAGGTAATAAAAGACTAACCGGCTCAGATGAGATATAACACAAGGTAAAGTGAGCAGTGATACATTTCAGGCTGTGCACCTGCAGCAGGTGTATTCAGGGTGCGACTGCACAATAGGTAGAATAATTCTGTTCTGCAACACTGATCAGACGTGTAGTTTGTGTCGGATCAGAGCCGCTCTCCAACCAGAGCTGCAGCCGGTGAGATTCTGCTGATACCGCTCCTTTGTTTCTGAGGATGTAATAAACTGTGTTGACGTGTTTTGCCAGCGCTGACAGAGATGCATGGCGTCCATCGGTCCTCGCGCGAGTCCGTCCGCTCTGCTGCTCACCTCCTCCTGTTTATCAGCACTAAATGACGAGCGCTGCCTTGAAGCGGCCCTCTTGTTTTCTCCCTGATGATGAACACAGTCGATTAGAAAGAGGCTGGAGCAGAACTTCACGTGTCCGAGCTCTCTGAAGCCTTCTCTTCTGTGTGTGCTGCTGTGCCTCAGTGTGTAGCTGTGTGTGAGGCTGTTCTGGGTGTCCGGCAGGTTATTGTTTGACTTTTTTCCCTCCACACTCAATTTCACCGCTTTCCCTATTTCTGATGGAGTAAATCAATGCGACAGGAGCACTTACTCTCTCTCCTGGGTGGAGGATTTTACACTGCTGCTGTAAAATGTTCTGTTCTCCTCCCAAACAAAAGAAAAGCGGCGGCCAACAGGGACAAAAACAACCACATGAGATGCCGACAATCACACAGCGGGAGAGAAATTCTAATACACATGAGGAAGAAAAGCAAATTCCATACGAACGCTTGAAACTTCAACTGAAAATGTGGACATTTTTATTCATGTGATGAAAAAGTCCAACGAAGCCGAGAGTGAAGAGGAAGACTCCACATTCCTCAGGCTGCAGGTGAGCACAGGAAGCTGCAGGTAAACACACACACACACACACACACACACACACACACACACACACACACACACAGCAGCTGACGGTATGAGAATTTCAAACAAACTCTGCAGCAGATGTGATGTGAGACTGTGAACATTACAATAAGCCACTTCATTTATTGACTCGTGTCACAGTGCTGAGGATTACGGCAGCATGTTTTAACACATCCGGCACTAAGCCCGCGGGCCTGCGCTGGGAGTTGTCACTGCAGCAAAACAAAGCTGCGACCCAGCCACCGGGTCACAGTTCTGTCTCGTGCTCCCAACATGCAGATAGAGCAACAGGAGGCGGCTGTGCCCTCCTGTGGAGACCTCCTCATCCTATTTGTGCCTCCCTGCGCTTGAAACACATCATCAAAGCGTGTGTGTCTCCCTGAGCCGAGCCGGGCCCGGCAGCGGTCCATCTGGCGACCTCGAGCTTAGAGGTGACTTGGGGGCAACGACAGGGCAGAGAGATACTGCTGCCATCCTCCTGCTCCGCTCTCCATCCCTGATTCCCTCCCTGGTGTAAACGCTGTCACTTAGCATCACTGGGCTATTTAAAAGTATTTTGTTGGGGCTTTTCCAACTGTGACTTGACTCAGCAGACAAACGACTGAACAACAGCTCACTTATTCTACAAGTGTCTCCTTTGATACTGAACGGCAGAATCACAAATGAAATCACACTGAGGCAGAACAGACAGATAAATTACTCAGCTTACAGGCTGTCCTCCAACAACCTCGCCCCCTGGATCACAACCTCGTTACCCTTCATGACTTAATCTGTGGAAATCCTTTGTTGGAGCATTAATACATCAGGACAAAGAGATAAACATTAAAGTCAGGCAGCTCCGAGCTGCTTCTTACCCTGCGCTCGAATCTTTTGAATAAGTACTGACCACATTAAAAGTTCATCAGAGTAATCTTGTTAGTCTTTTGCAAAAGCTTCATGTTGTTAAAGAAAATAACTGGATTCACCTCGCAGCCAGAATAGATGCTGGTAATGATTCTGCAGATCACAGATGAGATGTTAAGGTGTGACAGCACAGTGCTTATGGTCCGGTTCGGTTCTGGACCAAAACCACCTGATTACGGTTACAAAGAGATGATGTTTTGGCTTTAAATACGTTTTTTTTTTTGCCACAAATGATGGAAAGTGTTCCATCTTCTCACCTTAAACATCCCATTGTGTTGAAACAAAATGTCCCGTCATCTCAGTTAAAATGCTGGAAAGGCAAGTTGTAATTTTAGTCAAAACCCAGAAAGCAAAACCCAAAAGTGTCTCGTTAAAAACATCTAGTGGTTTCACATTAACAAGGTGTTCTGGTGTCGGCTCGGCAGCTGTAATGGTTCCACCATCTCTTCCACCTCCTGACACAGAAGTCAGCTGGATGTCTGTTGGGGAATCAGCTTATTAACCATTTAATGTGCGCTGATGATTTAATCATTATGTCACCATATAGTGCTGCCTTACAGCAACTGCTCAGAGTTTGTACGAAGTATGGTTTGTAGTATGACATCAACTTTAATCCCAAAAAGAGTGTTATCATGACAGCCAGACCTGAGGAGGATCAGAAGCTAACGTTTCCCTCCCTTTACTTGTCTGAGCAAGAGCTAGTTATTGTAACCAAAGTCAGATACTTATATATCATCAGGAATGACCTTAGTGATGATGATGATATTCAGTGCCAGTGCTATAAATTATATGCTCAGGCAAATATGCTGGCACGCAAATTTCATATGTGCACTGATGAAGTTAAAACAGCTCTTTTTAGAGCATCTGCACTCTGCTGTACACAGCGGACCTGTGGTGTGGCCACAGTAAAGCAAACATGAACAAGATCAAGGTGGAATATAACGATGCTCGTAGAATCGTGCTGAAGTACCCGAGGTGGGAAAGTGCTAACAAGATGTTTGTGAGCTGTAATGTTCCCACTTTTCAGGCATTACTTAGGAATTTTATGTATAAATTTATGTGTCGGCTGATTGAGTCAAGAAATGGGATTATAATGTGTTTGACTGACCCAAAGTGAGACAAGATGTTCCTCCAGCTGTTGGAAACATTGGAACCAACATGTGTCTGTTTTTTAACCACTGAGGACACGTGTCTATTTATGTTTGTCTGTTTATTGTGTGTGTGTCTTTTATATCTGGACCTCGAGTCTGTCAATAAAGACAATAAAGATAATAATAATAATGATGATATTAAAGAAATCCTAATCTGATACATATTACAGGTTCTTTTGAATATATGCAGCTTGGACAAACAAACTTCCATCATTTTATTCAGGTTGACTTCAGTTGGATCGGAGGTTCTGACGGCTGTAAGATGCTGGAACCTTTCCAGACTTTTGGGTTTCATACATTTTAAATGTTTAACTCTGAGTTCTTCTGTTTTCATTTTAACCCGAGCAGCAACTGGACTCCCACAGCCGAGCCTTTAACGACCATTACTCACAATTCAATCAAACCGGGCTTGATGCTTATCCGACCTCGCTCCAATCAATCAGTTTTCCATAAGCGAATTATGCTCCAGTAGGCCGAGAAGACCCTACAAATCAGCCCACTGTTGTTGGAAGACACACGGACCGAGACGTGTCGGAGCCAGAGGCAGGAGGGAGTCCAGTCAGACAGAACCAGGATGTGATCAGGTTCAGTTCATCAGCCGGCTGTGAATCCTGAACACACACCGCCTTTTAAATGAGCCTGATAATGTGGAGACAAACTCTCAGTGAGCTGCTGTCAGCTGATCGTCTGCAGCTCTGCAGCTGAGAGTCGCTGAGTATCGGCTGAAATCAGCAACATGATTCTGCTGATGATGACGTGATTAGACGGCGCCGGGTCACTTCTGTTAGAGCAACACGCAGATCCAGGTTTAACCAAACACACCCAGCTGTTACAGAACAAAAGAGAAAACACACCAACACACAATAACAGGGCGGCCACACACACACACACACACACACACACACACACACACACACACACACACACACACACACACACACACACACACACACACACAGCTGCAGCAGCTTACGTCCGTCCACCATCTGCTGACACACTTTGACGTCAACGGTTTCCTTCTTTTTAAAGGTCCAATCAGACAAAAAGACGGGCGACATGAAGAACCTCGGGCCAGGTGACATCATCATCATGTACAGTGAACTACACACAGTGGAGACTCCACAGGTGAACACACCTGGACACACCTGGACACATGTCACATGTCTTCTGTCAGAACAGAGGTTTCTTTATTTCAGTTCCGGCTTCATTCAGTTTCCATCAGTTTGTTTTTAAGCTGATGAGTTATCCTGACAGGGAGAGTAAACCTGCTGCAGTTTCAGGGCGTTCAGTCTTCGTATTATAATAAAGTGGCTAACCTGTCACTGGAAATGAGTCATTCACAACCTGTGAGCAATTGTTCTCTGCTGCAAACACCATCATTGTTCTGTAGTCTGATGTTTCCTGCAGCGGCTCTGAATAACTCACATGATGATCCGACAGAGGAGGCGTGTTCACTTCACACTGTGATGAACAGCTGATTAAAGATATCCTGATGTAAAGTAAATATTAATTAAAGTGAAAGTCACCGATACAGAAAGTGCCTCAGTTAAAGTCTCACAGTATCTGGTGTTAAAGTAAGTAAATGATACGTATATTCATTAATGATTATTAATGTGGAGGATCATCAGATCACATGTTCTGATATATTCATATATATTTCTGTCTGATTGCAGATAAATTAATTTAACAAACTGCACAGTCAGCAGCTGGTTCAAATATAAAAAAACTACTTCCTTTAAAGATCATAATGCAGAAATGTATGCTTGGATCAGTTCAGTAGGTTTTGGTGCACTGATGTTATTTTAGACAATAAAGTTTATTATTAAACTTTATAATATTCTGCCTCTGTTACATTTCTATGTCACAACATTTTATTGGACAGTATGAAGAGAAGCAGCAGGTAGAAGAAGCTCTCGTGTTGCCTTCAGCTCCTGAAGCTGCTGAATGTGATGATGGTAATTATTAATATTGTTGACTTGTTTGTCTTGCGCAGTTTTTCCTCTGCCGACATTTAAAAATTGAGTTTTCTTGGAGGTAATAAATATCAGTGCCTAAATATCGTGCACTTAATCCATTTCCAGACTTTACATGTGCATCAATAGAATAAATGGACACATGAATAATTCAAAGTGTTGCTGAAGGTCCCTGCATCGTTTACTGCTGTGGGCTCAGGTGCCGAGGCTCCATCTTCAATATCAGTCGGTGCACTAGTTGACATTCATGTGGGGAACAGAGCCGAGGCTTTAAATCACCGTCGGAGCCTGACACGGACCTGCACACACAACTTGTGACTCCACTCTGCTGGTTCGGAGCGACGGCTGATGATCCTGGCTTAAGTTAGACAAATAACTCCCCTTCCCTCCCTCGAGCCCTCCCCTCCGGCTCCGGCTGCTTCTGTCAATATCCGGTCCTCCTCATTTGGTCCCTCCGTCCCGCTCGCCTCTTATCTCTGTTTGTCTTTCATTGGCCTCTTCAGCCGAGTGCAGCTGCTCGGACGGAGTAGCGTCACAGTGACTGATGGCATATCGACACGCTATCAATCACCTCCATTCTGATCATCAAAATCCAATTCTTTCTGAGTGTGTCGTGAGGTGAAAGAAGAGATCGTGCTCCCAACATCTGGCACTACTTTCAGAAAACCCACTTATGTAAGAAGCGGCTTCACTGGGACGCTCCAGACAAAGAGCTGCCGTCGCCTCCGAACTGACCGCCGCTGTCTATCAGCTGCGCTCGTATCAGGCCGACACACACGCAGCCACTGAAGCACTCACACGTCAGCGTAATCAAATCAGACAGCAGAGTTTGTGACGCTGCTTTGTCCTTGTTCATTTGTGGCAGCGCTCCCGCCCCACGCGGCCTCCTCACCCCGTCCACAGCAGAGCCACTAGGATACTGCTAATCGCTCACAATAGAGGGATTAGCAGGCGAGCACAATGGGGGTCTAAATGTCAGAGTCCAGCACCTGCCCGAGGCTCCGCTGTCGGACACCGGTCACTGCAGCAGGCGGCCTGTTGGCGGCCTCGCCGTGGGGGGCGGAGCTATCAGCCTCATACACACATTATAGGAATAAAACACGAGTCCTCCGCCGCACAGTTTACTTTTTAATTCAGACACGGGCTGAAGCTTATCTGTCCACTGAAACCAAAGCTCATTTTTCATTTCTTCACTGCTGCTTTGTTTCCTGCACTGTCATGTTTGTGAGAGTTTAATGCATTATCCAGAGTCACAGTCACACAAAGGTCCACTTTGTTGTGGAGTCTCATTCCCAGCTTGTCAAATACTGATACTGCCCGCCCGGAGCGTCGGCACCTGATGAGCTGGAAATGAGACTCTACAATCAACGATCTCACAAAGTGGAGGAACCTCACACAGACGTAGAGGCTTTACAGTGACCGGCAGGAAAACATGATGGATAACCACCAACACACTAAACACACTGATGATCGCGTTGTTCGTAAACACACTCAGCATTTTCCCATTCGAACTATGAACCTGTGAAGAAACGGTTCAGAGTCAACGTCTCCTCAGCCGACTGTCTGAACTGGATTTGTAAAACTGGTTTTAAACTGGGAGATGTGGACGTGTTCGCTTCCCCGCAGGATGCTGGTGTTAGCATGTAGCATTACATTAGCCTGCGTCTCACCAACACAGTGTTTGGTCGGCTGAAACTTAAAACCCAAAGCATATTTGGACCTGATCCACGCTTGAATGTGCCCGAACAGAACAGAGAGAACACCAACACATGCAGCAGCAGCTTGTTCCTCCACCAGCCAGCCAGCAGACGCGTCAGCTTCCAGACACTTCTCACTTCACACTTTGTGTTTCGCCTCCACACATTCATCTCTCTGTCGATAAGAAAAACACCCGATACTCAGAGCTGAGAGGGAGCCAGCTCGGACCTGTGTTAGACAACAAGAACCTGCCCACCTCAGATCCAGACGGTGGTACGGGACAGAACCAGAAGAACCTCTGTTAACATGTGACATGTATCCTGCAGGATGCACTCTGATCTCTGAGGACTGAATGTGCTCAGAGTATCTGCCTGTTCATCCAGACTGAAGCTGATGCTGGTGTGAGAGGAAAGGTCACGTTTACAGATCTGATGCTTTTTGTCTTCATGCTGTGTAAAAGTTCATACACTGGTGCTGTAATCCAACCCGAGCCTCATGAATAAGACATTCAGCCAAATACTGAAGGTGAGAATTTAAGTGCAGCTCAGAAGACGTGAAGCTGAAGTGATTTCCTGTTAAATGTCTGGACTCCTCTCTCAGTATGAGCCTGTTCATTCTGAGGCCTTTTCACTCCTGGAGGTCTCACGCCTGCTTCCTTCAGTCTCTGTTGTTCTGTTAATTTGCAGCCTGCAGCCCAACACAATATCAGCTCCGACTGAATCGACGAGGCGAACGACTTGAGAGAGCAGATCTTGCTCAGTGTCACCGGTATGAAAATCATCGGCTCATAATAGACGACTCTCAGGAGAAAGCCGGCATTCTTTGGCGGCTGCTTCTTTTCACAGCAAGGGCACGACTGTATTGAGAAGTATTGAATTCTGTGCCTTTCATGCTTTACAGACCTGCAGCAGAGGATGAAGACTTCACTCTCAGAGATGCCACACTTCTGTTTCTCTCTCCTCATTTTCCTGCACAGAGTTTTGAGAGCCGACCAGAATTGGCCTTGGCACATGATGGTAATTGTTTGCCAGGCTCTCCAGATTCATCCCGCTCGCTGCTTCACTTACAGTGGAAGTGGCTCTTCCTGCTCAGAAGTGCTCGCCCTAATCTGATCAGCGCGTCCCGCTCTCAGCCCGCCAGACGACCTCCGCGCCGCTCTCACCTTGTGATCAGACGAGATCACTTCATGGGAAAAGTAGAAAAACCTGAAGTCTGTTATCAAGCGAGGCCGAGACAAAACCGGTGAGGAGGAGAATTTCTTCAGCATCGTTCCACTCGTCGTTTCTGTCAGAATCAAAGACATCTTCATTAAGTTGGTGACAGCAGCCTGATATGAGACGAGCTCGCTGGAAGTCATAAAGTGACCCGGCTGAATTCTTTACAAATAACAACAAGATGAACAAAACTAAAGATGAAAACTAACCACTCGATCGTCACGTAACGGAGCCCGTTTACAGACGAGCCTGTGAAGTAAAACCAAACCATTCATATCCAAACCACAACCAGCTCAGACGAACCCGACCGGACCTTCACTGCTGCTTAGGTAACATGGACCGGCTGTGGTTCTGTTCCGTTTAGTTAAAAATAAAACTTTGTTTGAATGAAACTAAGAAGCCTAAATTTCCTCAAGTACTGTAACCGAGTATCTAACATCCCAGAGGCAAGTAAAGAACCTTTTACTCCATTACATCAGCCTGACAGCTTTAGTTACTGATTACTTTACAGACTGAAATCATTAAAAGAAGAATTAATCAGCTGTGATGCACCAGTGAATGAAAACTCCACATTAACCAGCTGCAACATGAACGCATCAGTGACGATCATCCAGTACTGAAATAAAAAAAAGGGACATTCTGCAAATCAAATGAACCCATCCTCACGTTGACTCGCTGGGTTCTGGTTCTGCACCGGTTCTGTAACAAACATCCGGTGTCAGTGAGTTTGATATCATGTGACTGAAAGTGACAGAAGGTAAAATCCATATTAATAAATCTCACATCATAAGTTATGATTTGACTGTATTGATCGCTCTCTGGTCAAAGTCACTAAATCATCAGAATTTTAACCTGTTTTTCATTGTAAATCACTAATAGTGAATCATATCACAATCATAATATCTGTTAAAATAATGTAACACGATGACAGAACCTCCACAGATCATCTGACAGACGTCTGCCTGCTCGGCTGTTTCTGTCTTCAGGGAAACGTTCATGTGATGTCCACAAAAACACAATTTTCACCATGAAAATCTTTTTTCTTTTCCCGGCAGTCTGACCGGTTCTGTCAGGACAAAAACAGCCAGAATACAAACACCAGAATCAGAACCACAGATATGTTTCTGTTTTACATTACAACAACAGTTAAACCAGCCGAGTTTCTGCTGTATTTTCCTCAAAGAAACGTTCAGCAGAGTAACACACACGATAAATTAAATGTCAGACCACCTCAAACAGAACCGCCCAACACTCGTCAAACCCACAGAACATGTCAGAACATGTGCAGGAACGACGTGCGACACGGTCCGGCACGAAGCTTCAGGTCCTGACAGAACCATCCAACATGTTTGATTTAAAGCGCGCGTCTTTGTCTCGTTTCACTGACACTCATCTTCTTAATTAGCCGCAGAACTTAAACGAAGCTGACGCCTTCATAATGAGCCGAGCGTCCTGGGAGCTCGCTGACACAGAGCTGATGTGTCAGCATCATCTGACGAGCTGTCTGTCTGTCACCTGTCTGTCCGTCACCTGTCTGTCTGTCTGTCACCTGTCTGTCCGTCACCTGTCTGTCTATCTGTCACCTGTCTGTCTGTCACCTGTCTGTCTGTCTGTCACCTGTCTGTCTGTCACCTGTCTGTCTGTCACCTGTCTGTCCGTCACCTGTCTGTCCGTCACCTGTCTGTCTATCTGTCACCTGTCTGTCTATCTGTCACCTGTCTGTCTGTCACCTGTCTGTCTGTCACCTGTCTGTCTGTCTGTCACCTGTCTGTCTGTCTGTCACCTGTCTGTCCGTCACCTGTCGGTCTATCTGTCACCTGTCTGTCTGTCACCTGTCTGTCTATCTGTCACCTGTCTGTCTGTCACCTGTCTGTCTGTCACCTGTCTGTCTATCTGTCACCTGTCTGTCTGTCACCTGTCTGTCTGTCCGTCACCTCTCTGTCCATCACCTGTCTGTCTGTCACCTGTCTGTCTGTCTGTCACCTGTCTGTCTGTCACCTGTCTGTCCGTCACCTGTCTGTCTATCTGTCACCTGTCTGTCTGTCACCTGTCTGTCTGTCACCTGTCTGTCTGTCTGTCACCTGTCTGTCTGTCACCTGTCTGTCTGTCACCTGTCTGTCCGTCACCTGTCTGTCTATCTGTCACCTGTCTGTCTGTCACCTGTCTGTCTATCTGTCACCTGTCTGTCTGTCACCTGTCTGTCTGTCACCTGTCTGTCTGTCTGTCACCTGTCTGTCTGTCTGTCACCTGTCTGTCCGTCACCTGTCGGTCTATCTGTCACCTGTCTGTCTGTCACCTGTCTGTCTATCTGTCACCTGTCTGTCTGTCACCTGTCTGTCTGTCACCTGTCTGTCTGTCTGTCACCTGTCTGTCTGTCACCTGTCTGTCTGTCCGTCACCTGTCTGTCCATCACCTGTCTGTCTGTCACCTGTCTGTCTGTCCGTCACCTGTCTGTCCGTCACCTGTCTGTCTGTCACCTGTCTGTCTGTCACCTGTCTGTCCGTCACCTGTCTGTCTATCTGTCACCTGTCTGTCTGTCACCTGTCTGTCTGTCACCTGTCTGTCTGTCTGTCACCTGTCTGTCTGTCACCTGTCTGTCTGTCACCTGTCTGTCCGTCACCTGTCTGTCTATCTGTCACCTGTCTGTCTGTCACCTGTCTGTCTGTCACCTGTCTGTCTGTCTGTCACCTGTCTGTCTGTCACCTGTCTGTCTATCTGTCACCTGTCTGTCTGTCACCTGTCTGTCTGTCACCTGTCTGTCTGTCTGTCACCTGTCTGTCTGTCACCTGTCTGTCTGTCTTTCACCTGTCTGTCTGTCCGTCACCTGTCTGTCTGTCACCTGTCTGTCTGTCCGTCACCTGTCTGTCTGTCTGTCACCTGTCTGTCTGTCACCTGTCTGTCTGTCACCTGTCTGTCTGTCTGTCACCTGTCTGTCTGTCACCTGTCTGTCTATCTGTCACCTGTCTGTCTGTCACCTGTCTGTCTGTCACCTGTCTGTCTGTCTGTCACCTGTCTGTCTGTCACCTGTCTGTCTGTCTTTCACCTGTCTGTCTGTCCGTCACCTGTCTGTCTGTCTGTCACCTGTCTGTCTGTCACCTGTCTGTCTGTCTTTCACCTGTCTGTCTGTCCGTCACCTGTCTGTCCGTCACCTGTCTGTCTGTCACCTGTCTGTCTGTCACACGCAGGCCGGAGGTTTCCTGCTGGGACTGTTGGACTACAACAACAGTTTAGATTCACATTCACACAGCACAGACCTCAAGGTTCTTCACATGACATGAAAACAGTGAGGCCCGTTCGGACCGGTCTGATATCAGCTCCTGCTCCTCGGACGGTCCCACATCCTGAGGAAGCTGCTGGTCCCACTGAGGCCTGTTTGTGTGCATCATGTGGGAATCAACCCGGCAACTCATGTGTCAAAACATCCTGATTATAAACGACGTTCAGGAGTTTTTGCTGTCTGAAAAAAGGTTTTCTGATCATTCCGACTATACTGCACCTCGTGCTTCACGCTCTGAGGACGTGTCTGTTCCCGGAGGACTTTTCCTCTGAAATAATCAGACAGTCTGACTCTCATGAGGGTTTTAAATCAAAGCTTAAAACTCATCTTTCGTCCCTACTTTAAATGTGTGCTCATCCTTCAACACCTCCTGTCCTGTCACTGCTGGCTTCATCCTCACAGCAGGTTTCAGTGAATCTCCTCAACTTTAGAACATCTAGTCCAGGTTTATCCTGCAGCCCAGCTGCCACAATACATGTAGGACAATGTTTCTGCACGGAAACTTTACGTTCAAATAAATGTAATCTATTTCAGTGTTAAAACACCAGGTTCTGTCTCCAGACACACTGCAGGAAGCCGTGCTGACGTCTCGTTAAAAACATCCAGAGGTTTCATGCTGACAGATGTTGGAGCTCTGTCTCTGACAGCGGTCTCTGGCCTGGCAGCTCTTGTTAGCTCTCACACGAGAGTCAGCTCATATGATTATAATCTGAACATGAAATGACGTGTTGTAGAGACGTTGGTATGATATGTATGAAACACATCTGAATCTGTGTAAACATCTTCTCCCGGCGACTGAGCTGCAGCCTGCTGACGAGGAATCCTCCGTAAACTCTGTGATCTCGTCTGAATCTCTCGGAACTTCTGTTGGTTTGTCTGGAGCTGCCAGGCTGCTTTCTCCCCCCCCTCCTGCTCCTCCTCCTCCTCCTCCTCCTCCTGTTCCTGCTCCTGCTCCTCCTCTTCCTCCTGCTCCTGCTCCTCCTCCTGCTCCTGCTCCTGCTCCTGCTCCTGCTCCTCCTCCTCCTCCTCCTGCTCCTCCTCTTCCTCCTGCTCCTCCTCCTGCTCCTGCTCCTGCTCCTCCTCCTCCTCCTCCTGTTCCTGCTCCTGCTCCTCCTCTTCCTCCTGCTCCTGCTCCTCCTCCTGCTCCTGCTCCTGCTCCTGCTCCTGCTCCTCCTCCTCCTCCTCCTGCTCCTCCTCTTCCTCCTGCTCCTCCTCCTGCTCCTGCTCCTGCTCCTCCTCCTGCTCCTGCTCCTGCTCCTCCTCCTGCTCCTGCTCCTCCTCCTCCTCCTGCTCCTCCTCTTCCTCCTGCTCCTCCTCCTGCTCCTGCTCCTGCTCCTGCTCCTCCTCCTGCTCCTGCTCCTGCTCCTCCTCCTCCTCCTGCTCCTCCTCTTCCTCCTGCTCCTCCTCCTCTTCCTGCTCCTGCTCCTGCTCCTGCTCCCCCCCCTCCTCCTCCTGCTCCTCCTGCTCTCTGTTCTCTGCTGAACCTGGAACCTCTCTCTCTCTTTCCTGGCTGTCGGCGCCTCATCCTGCTCCTCCTCCTCCTCCTCCTCCTCATCCTGCTCCTCCTCTTCCTGCTCCTGCTCCTCCTCCTCCCCCTCCTCCTCTGCCTCCTCCTCCTCCTCCTCCTCCTCCTCCTCCTGCTCCTCCCCCCCCCTCCTCCTCCTCCTGCTCCTCCTCCTGCTCCTCCTCTCTGTTCTCTGCTGGACCTGGAACCTCTCTCTCTCTCTCTTCCCTGGCTGTTGGCGCCTCATCCTGCTCCTCCTCCTGCTCCTGCTCCTCCTCCTGCTCCTGCTCCTCCTCCTGCTCCTCCTCCCCCCCCTCCTGTTCCTCCTCCCCCCCCTCCTGCTCCTGCTCCTCCTCTCTGTTCTCTGCTGGACCTGGAACCTCTCTCTCTCTCTCTTCCCTGGCGTTCGGCGCCTCATCCTGACGTTTGGATCTGAATCGTCGTCCTTCAGTAGATTCTCTCTCTCGTCTCTGTGTGGATGCTGTGCTGCCTCTTCAGTGTGTGTTGGTCTCTGTGTGACTCAGGTAAGTCTACCTGTGCACCAACACCCACAGCTGTGCACCATCCCTCTGAATCCACACTGTATTTATCTATCCACATCTCTATCTGATGTCCTGGGGAGTGATACAGGCTTGTTTTTGTGATTAGTGATTTTGAGCTGCATGAATACTCGACTTGACTAAAGCTAATATGCAGATTGTGAGTGACACCATCTTTAATAGGAGTGGAAATGTCAAGCAATCGTTCTGTTTTTGCACCAGAAACAAAGATTTAAGGTTGGAAACAGGTGAGGAACAAACTGCAAGCTCCTGCTGAGGGAGAGAGTTTAAATGTTCACGTACCAAAGTGAGCCGAGGATCGAGTCGTTTCTACACATCACACAAACTAGAAAACAGATGGAGCAAAGGATTATGGGAGGTTTTGGGGAGAAAAAAACAAAGTCAACAAAACCAAACCAGAACATCCGTCTTCTTCTCTGAGAGACTTCACTGCTGATCACCCAGTTTAACTGTGAACCAGGGAGCCAATCACAGCCAAGCACTCAGCTGAGAGAGTGACGGGGTGAGGGAGGGGAGGCGGGGGAGGAGGGGAGGCTGACTGATGGCTCTCCCTGCATGTGCTTAGGAGCTGCCAGAACGTGTGTGATATTAATGTCATCTGCCTTTTGTAATTTGACTCGGGAGTTCAAATCTGGTCTCAGCTGTGCTCCTGTCGTGTCTGCAGGCTCTGACGTCTCCAGCTCGGAGAATAAAGGAGAGGAAAGCTTGTCGGGCTTCAGATTCAGGCAGATGTCAGACCACCTCACTTCCTACCATCAACTGGGATGAGTCTGCGTGTTGCAGGAGGAACATAAAAAAGGTCATTTGGCAGCCGTGTTGTCGGCATTTCACAGCTATATTTCCTGCTTGGAGCCGTAAATGGAGCCCTAACTCACAGATGGCACGCTCGCTGGTGACGGTCACGAAGCGACGGCTTCCTCTGAGGGATCTGTTTGTGTCGAGCACCTGAAACTCGTCCAGGAAGTCTCTGATAGATCCCTACAGAGGCCAGCAAACACAGAGTGCTCATGCATGACAGGAAGTGAGATTTGTGAGCAAACACACCGATCAGCTGGAGCAGCTTTACCTCAGGTGTCAGCAGTGTATATTACTGCATGTGCTGGTATTGACAGTGCACTGCTGGGGCTGTTTGTAAAGACAGATGTCTCTATTTTACTGAGTTGTGTTCATCAGATAATGACTTTAGGAACGCTGCTGTGACTTCTCATGAGAGCTGTGGAGAAGCAGGTATCACAGGTGTGTGCGTGTTGGGACATATGCTGGCAAATATAGGATGTTAATAAACTGCTGCGCAAAACGGACAGAAAATCTTAATCAACTTAAATATTTACAGGATGCTTTTCAAATGTGCCTGTTAGTCACATATTGAAGCTCACAGCAGGATGAGAGTCCTGCAGCTGAAGTCAGGTCGCAGCTTCAATCCATATCTGTCAGGCTGACTGATGTCCTGGAGACTTTGAAGGAATTCAATATGAGTTATTTCTATATTGGCGCGATTCCTGATAATAATTTCCGTGCGTCAGATTCCTTGATGCCCACAGAAGAGCCAGAAACAGCAGTGAAACACATAGGAAGGTCAGGACAGGCTAATAGAAATAGATTTGTTTGAACGCACCTCGACACGTTGCAACATGCAGTTTTTTGTGCTTCCTCTACAGGAGCCCAGAGGTTCATATGTCATGCTGTCATTTACTGCAACCTGTCTGAGCTTCAACAACATGAGAGAATAAAACAGAGTGAAGAGCTGTGGCACAAAACACTGCCAGGTGAATTAAGATCAGATTCAGTGAAATGTTCTCGGGAGCTGATGGAAACACATCCTGCGAAGAGAACTAATGTTCCTACAACACTTCCACTGTTTCCATCAGTCCGCCTGCTGCCAGCAGGTCGGTCCTGTTGCTTAACGAGTCGTCCATCAGCAGCGTCCCGCCCTCCCGCCTGTTCACCGCCTGACCGTGACCTCTGACCTCCCTCTGGAGGACGCCGCCTACTGAAACCTGTCCTACATCAATAACAGGTCACATTACATCCTTTATGAGCGACCATATATTTTTCCATTTCCCATCTTCTTTTCTAATCAGCCGGGTCGACCTCAACACTCAGAGCAGTTCAGCGCCGACACCGGAGGGCTGCTATCCTGCTCCTCACACTGGATTAACATATTCTGAATCAGGTTTAAGGGTCTTAAATGAGACAGTCTGCACACACAAAAGGTTCAGGATCATTAAAACTTCCTCCTTCAGATAAATATCTGAGGCCAGGAGGCAGCGGCTGAGACCTGACGAGAGAGCAGCACAGCAAATCACACAAAGAGCAGATGAGCCAGAAGCTGCCGGCCCAGATTTGAATTATGCAGCGAGTCAGAGAGGAGGTGAAATTCTGTTCAGCCTCAGTTAATGGCTGCAGCTGCTGGATTGAATTTCAGAAAATAGTGGCACCGGCTATCAATTATGGTCCAGATAATCAATACGGAATCTGGCCTCTGTGTTACTGCCCGGCACTGAGAGTGGGTTTCTTACACTCGATGATGTCACAAAGGCATAAAAGTGCACCAAGACATTTTAAATATCTGATCAAGCAAACAAACATCTTTAAAATATAATGATGCTGATTTCTCTGTGACAGGAAATGATCTGAGAAATCTGAGCAGCCAGAAACACGACTGAAGGGCATCAGGACGAGGACTAAAAGAACACTGAGCAGTATTTCTGTTAGGGTTCATCATTCATTATTGGTGATGTACTAAAAGTCCAGATTGAAAGTGTTATCTCTTTATTAAGCAGACTGAGAGTCTCACATCCAGACCAGGACACACACACACACACACACACACACACACACACACACACACACACACACACACACACACACACACACACACACACACACACACACACACACACACCTCCTCTGACCTTGACTCTGACCGCACCAATAATGTTTAATTTTCTTGGATCAGATAGAAAATATTTCTGCTGAACACAAGCCAATTAAATAATTCCACTTTTATCTGTTTGACCTTCAGACTCGAGGTGACTCCCATAAAATGATTTAGATCTAATAAGTCGACCTTTTGAAAGGCATTCATAAAAAGGTCACTCTTTACTGGGCAAATACGCTCATTAATGAAGAGACGCTTTTATTATTAGAGAAAGTGGAGTTGACCTGAAGTTGTCAGATTCCTTTAATTGAAAGGGCAAATAATTTCTACTACTGTGTCTGTGTGTTTGGAGCAGAGCAACTGTGAATGTAATATCCTGCCGGTGCAGCCAGCGTGAGTCTGCAGATCGCTCTGCCAACCATTCAGTCTTTACTGGAAATCTGACTGAAATCAGGAAACTGCAAATAGACTTCATCTGAAAAGATGAGACCAGGAAGATACGATACGATAAGATACAGTGGAGAAATAAACATGCCATGAGCATTGTTTATATATTAAAGATTAAATGTTGCTTGTAATTCAATAAAAGTATTGAAACAACACAAACACAGAGTAAATATCTTGGAGCTGGGAGCTGAACGTCCTCCTGCAGCAGCAGAGAGAAACAAACCCAGTGACATGATTTTCTGTCCCACAGTCCATCAGTGGGTTTATTTTAGGGGCTTTAAAAGGAGCCAGAAGGACTGAGCAGTACCACTGAAGGTGAGGGGGGCGCAGTGCAAGCATCAGTCCCTAATGGCTCCCGTGTAGTGTTTTAAGGAGTGGAGAGCAGGATCCCAAGGCCCCCCTGGGGGCCCGGCTGCAGGGCAAACACTCTGCAGGTAATGGCTGCAGCTACTGGATGGTTTCCATGTCGTCGCTGAGACACAGACGATGTCGCAGTAATGATCCAGTGGATGTGTTGGTGAGTCTCTGACTGGAGCTGAGCTGCTTTTATTTGATCATGTTTCATTTGTTGGGCAGCGACGACTTCAGAGGAGAAAAGCACATTTCTGTCACTCCGTCTGATTTTCAGCAGAACGTTTCCTGGGCGTGTTCGTGGTGTGATCGTGACCGAGCTGCTGCTGAGCTGCAGACGCAGGACGGAGCGACCGATGACTTCTATGCTTTTCTAGAAAATGGAAATAAATAAGTCAACAGAACAAATGTTGTTTTGATGAACTTCAAGTGACTTACATGCAGACTGTTCTTCGCCTCAGCTCTTATTTCGCATGACAAGACTTTGCTGACTTTCTCAGGAACCAGTGACATTTTAAAAGCCTCACCAACATGTCGGTGCACTGCTGTTATTTGTGCACAAACATGCAGCCGGTTCTCTCAGTATGGACGCTGTGGCTCAGCCTCCATTATCCACTTCTACCTGAGAGGTTCAAAACTCCAGAGCAGAACTTCAACATGTCTCGACGGGAAGGTCACATATTCATTTGTTCAGTTTTTCAGTCAGTTATGAACAAAATGTTTAAGATCAGAACGAGATCACAGCAGACGAGCTGCACGGAGAAATCTGAAGTTTCAATCAAGTCTGCAGCTGCTGCAACGCTGTTTAACGACACTTCACCTTTATATCATCAGGAGGAGGAGAGGAGGACTTTATATCATCAGGAGGAGGAGAGGAGGACTTTATATCATCAGGAGGAGGAGAGGAGGACTTTATATCATCAGGAGGAGGAGAGGAGGACTTTATATCATCAGGAGGAGGAGAGGAGGACTTTATATCATCAGGAGGAGGAGGAGGACTTTATATCATCAGGAGGAGGAGAGGAGGACTTTATATCATCAGGAGGAGGAGAGGGAGGACTTTATATCATCAGGAGGAGGAGAGGAGGACTTTATATCATCAGGAGGAGAGGAGGACTTATATCATCAGGAGGAGAGGAGGACTTTATATCATCAGGAGGAGGAGAGGAGGACTTTATATCATCAGGAGGAGAGGAGGACTTTAATCATCAGGAGGAGGAGAGGCTGGACTTTATATCATCAGGAGGAGGAGAGGAGGACTTTATATTCATCAGGAGGAGGAGAGGAGGACTTTATATCCTCGGGGAGGAGGAGGATAATCAGGAGGAGGAGAGGGACTTTATATCATCAGGAGGAGGAGAGGAGGACTTTATATCATCAGGAGGAGAGGAGGACTTTATATCATCAGGAGGAGAGGAGGACTTTATATCATCAGGAGGAGGAGAGGAGGACTTTATATCATCAGGAGAGGAGAGGAGGACTTTATATCATCAGGAGGAGGAGAGGAGGACTTTATATCATCAGGAGGAGGAGAGGAGGACTTTATATCATCAGGAGGAGAGGAGGACTTTTATATCATCAGGAGGAGAGGAGGACTCTTATATCATCAGGAGGAGGAGAGGAGGACTTTATATCATCAGGAGGAGAGGAGGACTTTATATCATCAGGAGGAGGAGGAGGAGGACTTTATATCATCAGGAGGAGGAGAGGAGGACTTTATATCCCTCAGGAGGAGGAGAGGGAGGACTTTATATCATCAGGAGGAGGAGAGGAGGACTTTATATCATCAGGAGGAGGAGAGGAGGACTTTATATCATCAGGAGGAGAGGAGGACTTATATCATCAGGAGGAGGAGAGGAGAGACTTTATATCATCAGGAGGGAGAGAGGAGGACTTTATATCATCAGGAGGAGGAGAGGAGGATTTATATTATCAGGAGAAGAGAGGAGGACTTTATATTCATCAGGAGGAAGAGGAGGACTTTATATTATCAGGAGGAAGAGAGGAGGACTTTATATCATCAGGAGGAGGAGAGGAGGACTATATCTTCAGGAGGAGGAGAGGAGGACTTTATATCATCAGGAGGAGGAGAGGAGGACTTTATATCATCAGGAGGAGGAGAGGAGGACTTTATATCATCAGGAGGAGAGGAGGACTTTATATCATCAGGAGGAGGAGAGGAGGACTTTATATTATCAGGAGGAAGAGAGGAGGACTTATATCATCAGGAGGGAGTGAGAGGAGGACGTATATCATCAGGAGAGGAGAGATGACTTTATATCATCAGGAGGAGGAGAGGAGGACTTTATATCATCAGGAGGAGAGGAGTATAATCATCAGGGAGGAGGAGGAACTTTATATCATCAGGAGGGGAGAGGAGGACTTTATATCATCAGGAGGAGAGGAGGACTTTATATCATCAGGAGGAGGAGAGGAGGACTTTATATCATCAGGAGGAAGAGAGGAGGACTTTATATCATCAGGAGGAGGAGAGGAGGACTTTATATCATCAGGAGGAGAGGAGGACTTTATATCATCAGGAGGAGGAGAGGAGGACTTTTTTACATCAGGAGGAGGAGAGGAGGACTTTATATCATCAGGAGGAGGAGAGGAGGGACTTTATATCATCAGGAGGAGAGGAGGACTTTATATCATCAGGAGGAGGAGAGGAGGACTTTATATCATCAGGAGGAGGAGAGGAGGACTTTATATCATCAGGAGGAGGAGAGGAGGACTTTATATCATCAGGAGGAGGAGAGGAGGACTTTATATCATCAGGAGGAGGAGAGGAGGACTTTATATCATCAGGAGGAGGAGAGGAGGACTTATTTTCATCAGGAGGAGGAGAGGAGGACTTTATATCATCAGGAGGAGGAGAGGAGGACTTTATATCATCCGGGAGGAGGATAGGACTTTTATATCATCAGGAGGGAGAGGAGGACTTTATATCATCAGGAGGAGGAGAGGAGGACTTTATATCATCAGGAGAGGAGAGGAGGACTTTATATCATCAGGAGGAGAGAGGAGGACTTTATATCATCAGGAGGGAGAGGAGGACTTTATATCATCAGGAGGAGGAGAGGAGGACTTTATATCATCAGGAGGAGGAGGAGGGACTTTATATCAACAGGAGGAGGGAGAGGAGGACTTTATATCATCAGGAGGAGGAGAGGAGGACTTTATATCATCAGGAGGAGGAGAGGAGGACTTTATATCATCAGGAGGAGGAGAGGAGGACTTTATATCATCAGGAGGAGGAGAGGAGGACTTTATATCATCAGGAGGAGGAGAGGAGGACTTTATATCATCAGGAGGAGAGGAGGACTTTATATCATCAGGAGGAGGAGAGGAGGACTTTATATCATCAGGAGGAGGAGAGGAGGATCTTTGAATGGAGCAGGAGTGCCACGTACTACTTCGTAAGATGTAACTGTGGAGTGTGTGTGAGGAGATGACCTCGGCCTCATGAGGAGATCAGTGTGATCCATCTCATAAGTTCTGCCACTGAAACACACAGTGTTTATCTCTAAAATAACTTATCCCAGGCGTCCATGACATATAATTACGTATAGCTGTGAGCAGCCGGCAGCAGCGTCCCAGCCTGCAGGCTGAATGATGTGACAGGAGGAAATGTGCCACATTCATCAGTTTGAGAAAGTTCTACATGTCAAAGTTACAACATTTTAGTGAAAGTCATGCAACTGCAGGTAAACTGGAGCAGGAGGAACAGCACTATTTTAAAAATGGCCAATTTGTCCTGATAGAAGATTCCGACTGACCCGATGGGCTCTGACACCTCGCGGCCTGATGCAAGCCGGGCCTGAAAGTTGGATGGAGTTTGTGTGAATGAGGCCGAACACGACGACATCCATTTAGCAAAACAGGTTTATATAACACAATCATCTGTGGCCTCAAACTTTCCTCTAACTGGATAAAAACATCTCTGGACTAACTTTACACAGGAAGGCCTGAGTGAGTGATCACATTACAGGCTGTTATCAGCTCCCTGTGCAGGGAACACCATCCTGCTGCTCCATGTGAGGAGCTGTATCTTTAATTGTGCAGCATTATTTCACACAGAAGAGCAGAAATGAGTCTGCAGTCGGTGTTCAGGAACTTCAACACAAAAATCATGAAGCACTGACTTCCTGTATGTCGGTTCTGTTGGGTCTTTATCTCTGTGATATAGTGTCAGATTATAGATATCATGATGAAGATATTTAGTTGTAGAACATTTTATTTTGATATTTTGATCAACTCAAACAGCAGAATAAATGTTCTGTATGTTCAGAGTTTAGTTTTATGTTGTGATCAGCTGATCTGATGTCTGCTGAGGTTCTGACACCAGAACCACTCGTTAGAGTCAGAAAAACATCACGTTGTGTCTTCAATAACCCGGTTATCACCACAAAGCTGCCAAACATTCCAAACTCTCCTCAGAAAGATCCAGAGTGTTCACGCTTACAAATGTTGACATGGTCCGTCTGACATTTCTGAGGTTTGCTGAATCATAAACGTTATTATGGCTAATTCAAATCTTCTAATTTTCTAGTTTACACATTTTTGTTCTGTTAATTGAAGCAGTTTCCTCTCGTCTAAAGTCAAACAGTATGTATAAATAATAATGAGCATCACAGAGGAAGCTGTTGGAGCGAGCACGTATGAAGATGTTTTAAATCTAAAATGAAGCTCGTGTCCCGTCAGACGTACGGAGGTGTTTGTTCCACAGAACAGAGGTGTGATCCAAACCCAACGCTCCGCTCCAAAACCTTCCACACAATGTCTCCAATAAACAGCTCGTGTTTGTGCGATAATTATAGAATCCTGCAAATAACACAATGAACAGTGAGCTTTATGTGCATTAGCAGCTGTGTGTTTTGTATTGACCGCTGGTATTGTTGCAGTGAACAGCAGTGCTGGCAGGCTGCTGCTCATTGTGAGGAAGAAATGCTTCTTATTGTTACAGCTGCACTGTGACACGCTCGCTTCTTCCATTAAAATAGTACAGATAATGTACATAAACACTACCTGCTGCTGAGCGTCCTGCTGTTAGCACGGACTTCTGGAGCTCAGACAACATTAGCTGAGACCGAGCTGGTGATGCTCTGCGACAAAGATGGAGGTCAGCAACAAGAAGAGCAGCAGAGCGGCTCCACGCAGCAGGCTGCTCTGCTCATTAACGTGGGAACAATGTTTATCTTTCAGGGTTTTATTGTTGCACATTAGCTGTTTCAGGCTGCTGTTGTGCAGCTCTGCAGCCTCTCTGCATTCAGCTCAGCTCAGCCTCTGGCTACGTGCACTTTCAAGGTAGACGGCTAATCAAGATGAGTGTCGGGGCTCGACCGAGATGAACCGAGGGGGAGGAGGAACGGACAATACACTTCTGTCTGAGAGGGAAAATGATGTCTGTTTTATTCTGCGAGGGTCAGAGCAGACACAGGCAGAAAGAAAAACACTTCCTCAGCAGAGTCGCCATTTTAGGGAGAAGTCAAAAATAAATTGTGTGTTTCAGTATTTCCTTCATGAGTTGCTCGCTGTGTCCACAGCACAGGTTCCATCTGCTTCATCTGCTTTATGTCCTCTGCACAACACCAGCTCTGTGATCCACAACAGCTCGTTATCAGGTCCGGACTCCTGCTGAACTGGATTCAATCAGCTGGTTTGTGGGAAACTGTGTGAGGTATAAACCTGTTTCTATAGGTTCAACATCCTCCTGCAGGAGCCACATTTCAGCAGAGTAAACACAGAGCGAACATTAAATTCATCCTTCACTAGTTTGTTAACAGATACTGAAGCTCTGGGATGATGGCAACATGGGACTCAATATTTTGTGAGTTGGGAATGAGACTCAGAAATAAACTGTTCTTACAAAGTGGACGTTAAACTGCAGTTTTTCTGACAATTACGATGGTACATTATATTTTAAGTGTTGGGCTCTCAGTGAGGTTTAATCAGCTAACAAAGCAGGAAAAAAGGGGCATTGCATCATTTAGCAAAAAAGCCAGAAATAAACTGTTTTGTTAAATATGACAAAATACAATAAAACTTTAAGCATCCAGATTGTTGTGACGCATTAAAATCATGGAACTGTGTTTTTCTGTGTCGCTCCATCAGAATTGATAATAGTTGCATCCCTGCTCTCTCCCATCTGCAATCATTCTATTTAACACAAATGGCACTACATTAATATTTCATTCAAAGCATGCAGCACTTAACCTGCTCCGCAACAGCAACAATTCGAGTGCGGGTTTAATTTTAGTGCCGACTGTACGAGAGCTCTAACAGCACGTTGTCCTCACAGCAGGTCACATCAGACGGAATCCAGTTGTCAGAAACTGAATTAACTTGTCGAGGAAATAAACAAGACGTCAGCGCTGAGAGCTGCGCTTCAGACACATCCAAACAAATCAAAGACGTTTCACTGATCTGAATATTATCATCAGGACCAAAGCTGCACTGTCAATGATTACACTGTTGGTGTTACCTCCCATATTGTATTATCCTGGAGGAAAATGTCTGTGGAACATAATATCTGTTATTTGTGCACATAATATATATCTCATGTCCTCCTGAGTGGTTTCCTCCACAATAGATTAACAAGTATCAGATGTGATCAAGTTTTCCAGCTTTGAAAAGACATTAAATCATCACTTTCCCTCCACATTGTCAGTCAACAACAGGCTGTTCTTTCTTTGTGTGGTGATTTGTATTCAGTGCTTTCTTACTCTAATGTGATATCATCATCATCCTCCATCAGAGATCTCACGTCTCTGAATGAATCCTCAGCACAGAGGCTACGCCGCCAAATTAGGTCTGAAGGCATCTGTGCTCTCTGATTTTTATACATTCAAAGATGTGTTTCAGATATATTGACTGTAAACTGATCACACATTCATCTCACAATGAGTAAAAACACTGTTTCGTCAGAGTCCGTGTTGCAGCGTATGGGAGAGTTTTGTGTGGTTGCATCATCCCGAGCGGAGCGCGTGTTCCCCTGCTGATGTGATTCTGTCTCATCACCTCATCTTTCACCGTGTCAGCGACTTCTTTACAGGCCGGGGAGTAAAATGCACCGACCATCCCAGGAACTTGTTCTGTGGCGTAAACAGAGCAGCGACTGAAACACACCGTGTTGTGTTCTCAGGGCAAATTTACAGTCTTGTTTTTCTTTGAAGACGAGGCCGAGGTTTAAGCTTTGATGGAGTGTTTCGCCGCCTGCATTAAAACCTGCTCGCTGTGAACTATAGGAGGCTGTTTGCAGCACACAGGATGGAAAAACAAGGTTTTACTGGAGACTTTTAACAGACTGCATCTGCAGTAAAAATACACGTGTTATCACGTTTTATTACATTTTCTTTTCCATACTTTGACACTATAATTGTTATTTCGATCAACTGGAAGAAAGAGAGAGGAGAAACAATCTCGAAGCAGTGATGAATAATTCAAGTGAAGTTTTCACTTGATCATCATCAACTGCCAAAACTTCAAAGCCTGAAAAACTTAAAGTTAAAAAAAAAAGAAGTCTTGTATTTTTGGACGCGCAGCAGCAACACATCAGAAACTCTGGCTCCGGCTCGACTCATCAGACGGACATGAAGGGTTTGTGTGTGTTAACACATCTAAAGTTACAGGAAGTGATCTTTGCAAAACTGAAACTCATCACATGACTTTAATGTGCAGAAGCTGCTCAACAGTGCAACTCTAAGAAACTATTACCACATTATGCTGCCTGTAATCCATCCCCACTCTCAGACTCATATCAGTTAGTATTTACAGTATGTGACATCATGCGGCAAAGAAAAGTATAATCAACACTGGTGTCTAGTTGTTGGTCAAATCTAATTTTCTTTGCACCACTATGAACACCGACAACCCTCCAGCTCTATCACCAAACAAATGTTGGTATTTGAAGTCATGAGCACAAAGCTGCCACAACAACCATCCCAGTCATCCATCTCCATCCATCCACCCACCCACCCATCCACCCACCCATCCCACCCATCCACCCACCATCCACATCCATCCACCCACCCACCATCCATCCACCCCATCCACCACCATCCATCCACCCACCATCCATCCAGCCCATCCACCATCCAGCCATCCATCATCCCACCAGCCAGCCACCCGCCAGCCACCCACCAGCCAGCCACACAAAAAGAAAGCACCAGCCACCCAGCCAGACAGCCACCACCACCCACCCCAGCCAGCAACCCAGCCACCCAGCGCAGCCACCCAGCACCAGCCAGCCAGCCACCAGCCACCAGCCACCACCCACCAGCCACCCAGCCACCCAGCCAGCCACCCCCACCCAGCACCACCCCCACCCACCCAGCCCCACCCAGCCATCCACCCAGCCACCCACCCACCAGCCACCCAGCCACCCACCATCCACCCAGCCACCCATCACCCACCCAGCCAGCCAGCCATCCACCCATCCACCACACCACCAGCCACACCACCCAGCCACCCCAACCCAGCCAGCCAGCCACCCACCCATCCACCCATCCACACCCAAACAGCCAGCCAGCCATCCACCACCCATCCAATCCCCATCCACCACCCACCACCACACCACCCATCCATCCACCCACCCCACCCATCCATCCATCCATCCATCCATCCATCCATCCATCCATCCACCCGGCTGGTGATGGCAGCTGGCTAAGCAGGGTGATCAGGAACTCACTGTTGTCCGGCTCCTCCTGGAGGATTCAGAGGTGTTCAAAGGCCTGATGAGATACACATTCCCTCCAGCAAGTTTCTGCCTCTGCCACAGGTCTCCACTCAGTTGGTCATGCCCCAAAACCTCCACAGGGAAGAACCCCGGGGGCATCCTGATCCGATGCCTGAACAATCTCAACCGGCACCTTTCAACAGGAAGGAGCAGCAGCTCTACTGCGAGCTCCCTCTGGATGTCAGAGCTCCTCGCCTGATCTCGAAGGCTGAGCCCAGCAATCAAACAGAGAAAGCTCTTTTCAACCACTTGAATCCATGATGTCATCATCACCCAGAGCTCGTGACGGCGGAACAAACATTCACCTCAGGCTCCATGTTCCTGTCACTCTTGAAAGTGACTGTGATACTTTAACTCCTTGGTGTAGGAACATGTTATCAAGGTAAACTAACAAACAAATGTGTGTTCATGTGTTGCAGAAACGTAGTAAACTGCCTACATTTATTCTGGTGACTGGCCTCATCTTCAGGTCAAAGCTTAAACATTTTAAACACTCCATGTGGAATAACTTCCAGATCAAACTCCTCATTGTGTAACACATCAGTGCCCAACGGCTGCAGATTTGGAGCAGATACTTCCGTCTTGCCTATAAACACTGAACACCTCACACTGGCCTCACCGCCTCGAGTCGTCCATGAACCTGCATGAAATCTGTGTTCACTGTTCACAGTAACGTTCAGCTGTAGATGACTGCTGCCATCAGGCTCAACAATAACGCTCCTTCTGGAAAGTCACCCCAAACACTCCGTACACAATCAAATACAGCATTGATTGAAGGCTTTTCAAATTGCTCTTTTTTTATTCCATTATGTTCAGGCAGAGCATCTCCAGTTTATTACAAGTGCACTTAAGTTGCCATTATTGTGCAGGTATTCTATATCTGAGCGCTCACCGGCTGGGTATCGTGTTGCATGAGCAGTCTTCATTATCAGATAACAATTGCTGGTAAATGGTAACAAATAGAGAGTCCTGCGAGTGGAGATGAGCCTCGATAAGATATAATAAAGTTATACAGACCGTCTGCATTCACCACTGATTCAATTACAGCCTAATGTTCCAGATTACCCAGTCTGTGATCACATAGAAAGAAGCACCACTTCCCAATAACGGTACACCTATAGTTGTGTAATTGCAGTGCGTTGACTGTGTCACTGTAATTAAGCCTACATAGTTAAATGAGGTGGTGTACAAAGAGCCTCCTCCAGCCTGGACAGCAGTCTAATGACACGGTGCACAACGCCGACGCCGTCCTTTTGTTTCGTCCGTGTGCGAGAGCAGAAATGAAACTCTTGCCAATTTCCTCGACATTGTTCATGCAGTACGTGTCGGAGTCGACTCACGCAGCTCTCAGTTGTGTAAATTCCATTAGATTGATGGCAGAGTGTGAGTGTGTGTGTGTGTGTGTGTGTGCGAGTGAATTGTGGAGTGTGCAAAGGAGTGCATCAAACCGTGCCACCGTCGTCAGAGTACAGAATCCATAGATGGCTGCAGACGCTGATGCAGGATTATCCTCTGGTGGATTTCCACATTATACATCTGATCTGCTGCTGCAGAAGCCGCACTGCACAATGGAAGGCTCAAGCTAAACAAACTGATTGCTCAAGCAGGGATCCCAGCGGCTGGATAACCATCGCTTCATCTCGCAGTATTTATTTCTCCTCCTCATTCTGTGAGGAGAGACTTACTGGCTTTGAGGCGTATTGACATTTTCAACCATTGTGTGTTCAGCCAACATGTTGACATCCTCCAGAATATTAGTATTTCAATTATGGTCTCAAACTGTAGAAATGTTGCGCTCAAAATTCCCCTAAAGCTGAATCGATCAATCATTTTTCACGCCAACACAAAACATTTGACTGATAATCAGCACAGCACCACGCGGACACGTTGAGCCGAACCAAACCCGTAACAAGCAAACCACTTTCTTTAAGCTGCTAACTGGATATTTTACTCTCTTCAGTTTAACTTTCATCACATATAAGTAGTGCAGGTATTTTAGGCCTAACATGATGTTTTCCTCAACCTAACTAGGTAGTTTAGTTGCCTGAACAGTGCAGATGAGTGTCTGGAAGCTTCTCTCCGTCCCAACAGTCATGTTGTTTTATATGAAGTGAGCAGAAATCAGCCTTCAGTGGTTTCCGTATCAGGATGTGATACCAACATGGACCTGAAGTCTACATCTGTGTTTCATGTCCACAGCAGACACTTCTTTAAGATAAAGGACCATTAAGTGTTTTCACTCCATGTTCTGGTGTCGGTTCAGTAACAGAAGGAGAGTTTGTGTCGGTACCACCCACAGCTTCTAATGTTCTGATGCCTCACGATCTGGACTGGACCGCCATGAAACCAAAACAATGAGCTGAAAGATGCTAAAACATCTGTTGAGCCAAGAAACGAGATGATTCTGTGTTATACAAAATATAATCAATACTATGTGTGGAATTATGATCATTAACTACTTATATAACTACAGCTGATCTGTACAGTTGAGTTACTGTTCTCAGATTTCTTCCACAGAGTCTAATTAAAGTCTGAGCAGCTTGTTCTGAGCGGTGAAACGATGACGAGCTGCTGCAGTGACTTCATCTCTGTTACTGCTGCTCATCAACGAGGTCCAAACTCTGAGCTTCATCTCAACCACAGCGCTCGGCCTCGCCTTCTCCAACACCTCTGATTGAGCTTCTGTATTCCAGCTCTTTGTGAATATACGGCTCCTTGTTTCATTATACTGTACGACCAGAATAGCTTTGACTGCAGCCGTGCAGAGGAGCTCACCATGTAACCAACCTGCCAATCAACCCGTAATCTCAAACACAGCAGTATGTACATACTAAGTGTCCACTCGGGTGAATATACCACCAATCAACCGAGCTGCGATAACATAAATCACACATTGTCCACATGACACTTGATGAAGCTTCATACAGAATAAACATCCAGCAGTGAATCTCTGCTCAGACGTGTGCAGCATCATGAGATCCATTCAGCGGCTGGAATGCAAATCTAATCATATCTTGCGTTGGTGCAGACACCTGCTCGGATGCTGCTCCTTGATTACGAGCGTCTGCAGGGAGGAAAAATGTGCGTCCTGTTTTGTTTGGAAACCATCAGGTATTCTCCGGAGACGTCGCTGCAGGCATTCATCACTCTTTATTTTGTTTTTTTCTGACTAAATTCTCTATTGTGGAAGGATTCAGTGAAGGCAGCGCAGGCACGCGGAGTGTTTGCTGAGGATAAGGCAAAATGAATCCTTACCATCAGTATTTAAGCGATAAGAGGGAAATAAATGAGTTTGATTCGGAGACGTGGGGCATCATTTGAGGTGCATTAGCAGATATAAACCAGCATCACAAACAGAGATAGCAGGTTTCTCCTCCCAGCTGCAGCGCTTTCATTCTGTGCTGCGTTTTACAGAAGCTAACTTTACCTGCGACCACAGAGTCGCTGCACGCTGGAGCACGGTGACGGCACAACGAGCAGCCGCTCACAAATTAGCGCCGGCCGTTAATGTGCGACATTCATGATGAGATGCAGTAAATCTGTCGGATCTGACGGTCAGAACATCAGCCGCAGGAAGAAGGGAGCAGTGATGGAGGAGAGGAGGAACGAAGTCACGCTTCAGCTGGTTTCACTGTCAGCTGGTGACCGGTCCCTGAACGCATCGTGGGTGTTTCATAATATTCAGATGTCCTCGTGTTAAACATCCATCAGAAACATTCTGTCGCCTGGAACTCAAATAAAACTGTCTCAACAAATGTCATCATGACTTTGTGCTACAATAATCTCACACAGTCATGAAGACGTCGCTTTAACTGGACCAAACAATCACCATCGGACCCGGTTCTGCTCGAGGTTAACAGACATTCCAGATTGTGAATTGGCGCTATATGAATAAAGACTGATTGGTTGATTGATTGTCTCGCCACGTGACTCGTATCTTTTGCGTCCTCTCATTGCCCGTCATTAAGTGCAGACGGGTAAAAAGACCATTTCAGAAGTGCTCGGAGCAGCGAGAGAATCACTGGGCCCGACGCTGCGCCGCCTCAACAGACGGATTAAAAAAACATCACAAACTTGCTGCTGGGTTGCCTAAAGTCAAGAATATAACTTCAGCTAGTTCAAACAAGGAAAATCAATCACTGCACTCTCACCCCGCTTCTTAAGACGCTGCGCCGGCTAACTGTTGCTTTTCTCTCTGAGATTTTCTTTCACTTCATGTTCCAGGTCCTCCACACCTGTGTCCCATTAAAAGGACCAATCAGAGCTCACTGGCCTCATTAGACAGAAAATCTAAATGGCTTTTAGTCTGGAATAATTTAAAGTCTTAACATGACTTCATCCTGGAGTTCACTTCATTATGTTGACTGTTATTTATGTACTTTACATTGTCATGTTTCCAGGTTGTTGTCTGTGATATTTGAATGTTTCTGTGTGAAACTCTGTTGGCTGCATGTTTGTGTGTGTGAGATAAAGTTGAGTTGAACAAACACTTCATTTATTTGAGCTGAAGCTTTTATCTGAAGTGACTTCTGTGAGCGTGGATCAAACCCAAAAACTGCAAGAATGATGCAACATTCATCAACATTCATCAGATATGCTGAAGTGCTTCGACTGCTGCGTGTCCAATCAGTCGAGGTTCCTCGTTAGCATCCAGGAGGACGTTCACACCGCTGCTTCTACTGACGGAGACGTAATGAGACGTAGAAGTTATACTGAAGCTAAATAAGGAGGCTAAGACTGAGCTGTCTGTTCCTCTGCTCTCCTCACAGATGATGTTTATTGTGTTTCTGTTTTTTAGCCGGCTGAACGATAAAAGAGAAGATTTAACGGTTTCCTTTTGTCTCATCATTTCAGTGTGGACCGGGAAACAACTGGAAACAAGCTCCTGGTGATGCAGAGCAGAGGAAAGAAAATGCTTAGCAGATAACTTTTAACCTGGAACTGAACAGTCGGCTCTTTTTTCTCTACGTAGGTGTAAAAACTATGAACGAGGTCAGAGGACTCACTTTCTGTCTTAAACACACATTACAGCAATAAAACACAGGCTTCCTTTGTTAACAGTGGAGAGGCGTCACCTTACATCCCTCCTTGGATGTGGTGGGAGGTTAAGTAACACAAACGTATTATCCTTTCAGATTTGTGTGTGCTGTAAAAGACAGAAACACTCATTCACTGCAGCGGAAAGCGGAGATGAAGGAGACACGTTGCCGCTGCCCACGTTGTACCATCAAGACTTTGTACCTGCCCACAGAGCTCAGCGCCTGTCGGTAAACAAGCCCGCCTCCTCATCCTCTCCGGAGGCTCATTAAAATTTGAGCACCGGCTCCCCTTGTCAAACACAGTGCTCAGCTTCTGGGGCCTAACAATCCAATAAATACGATGAACCTGAGCTGGAGTGACCCGTGCAGTGCAGCACATGACTCCATGACAGCTGAAACAGGGTGAGCAGGAGGATCAGGAGACCACGAGGAGTCTGTGGGGACATCGCTCAACAGTAAAGCCTCGTTTTTATTAGACAGAGAGTTCATCACCCGTCACATCCTGTCACCCTTCATTAAGCAAAAAACTTAAAGAAGATGTCGTATAATTGAAGTCATTTCATTGTCTGGCACATTCTCGTTTCTCTATCTTCTACGATCTGCATGTGCCAACATGTTTCATCCATACCTGGCTCCATACGGCTCCAGCAGAGGGGCAATAAACACACTCATCACATAAAGTGCTATCTGAGAGTAAATTAGTGATAACTGATGAGAAGCTCATGCTCACAGATAGAATCAAACCAATCACAGGAATAAATGTTGGCAATGGAAACTGTCCATCTGTTTCGTTGAGCGTACCAGCGGTGTCACGCCAAAACACGTTTAAATGTCCGTCTGACAGTGGTCTCTGGTGTGGCGGCGTCTCTCTAGCTACGATTCATGCAAAATGTCCCAAAAGTACCTGGTTTTCAGCTGCAAGTTTTCCAGATATCTTCTCAAAAATACCTGCTTCTGTCGCCACAAATGCGGTTTGAAAATGTCTGGATGTCTGGTCCAGTGGTTTCAGGTTTACACATGTGAGAACAGCGTGTAAAGCAGTGGTCTCTGGCTCAGCCTCCACAGCCCCGTACGTCCTCCTAACACGACAGCCAGCTCACACTCACATGTAATCTGAAACTGATGTAATGTAGAAACGTTGATATGTATGAAATGTACAAATGAAGCGTATCGGTGGTTTGCAGAAAACTAAAATAGCACCATTTGTCTGCGGTGAGTGAACAGGACACACTCAGACTGCGCTGTTCTTGGAGCTGTGTGTGGTTTGTGCAGAATTATCTCTGCTTCTGTGTCTCCTGAGTCTGATGATGAATATGAAATGTGGCCTGTGGTCCGTGAAGATGCAGCAGCGGAGCGATGGCTGACCCCGTGCAGCCCCTCTCTTAGTCACAGCCTGCTCCCCATTAAAGCCGCTGCCACTTATTAAACATGTTCCAGCAAAACAACCCTTTCACTGCCGACACTGATTACACAGGCCGGCTCTCTGTAATCCATCTCCTCCTGTCTGCAGCCTACAGGCTTCAGGTCATCGTCTGTCAAGGTTATATTACAGAGTACGTGTCTTCATATGCTATATATATATATATATATATAGAGAGAGAGAGAGAGAGAGATCAGTATGGAGGGCATTCTTTCCATTAAGGATCTCCTCATACAGACACTCCATATATGTGAGCAGTAGTTTGAAATGATGACGTGTGTTTAACGTACCTGTACGATGAGCAGCAGCAGGTCGGCAGCACATGGAGAGAAGGAGACAAAAGAGAAGGTGATGATACTGTTAATAAAAAGGAGGAAGTGTTGAAGTTCACATACAGGAAACACAATCACACTCCCCATCTTCAGAGCGCCCACCATCACTCCGGCTGCCTCCATCATCCTCTCCTCCCCGCGGCTCTCTGTGACTCACCGCTAAGAAACTCTCTCCTCTCCCCTCCAAACCAGAGCGTCCCTCCCCAACATCCATCTGAGGCCCAAGCCTCAATTATCTGCAGTAACTCGTGCATGAGTAATCACTTCAGCAGCTCCACCAAAACCATGGTGGTTCATCTCTGCACTGCTCCAGCACTCACCAGCTCTGAGGATCTGCTGACATAAATCTTTAATCCACCGCGTTATGTAAAATATTCTGATGTCCGTCCACTCTCTCACCCCTCCTCAGATATTGTCACATCTAACTCGGGGGATTAAGGATCAATTTCAGCAAAATCCAGAGAAGCTGATTGCTGGAACAGCAGTAAGGTGAACCGGGACAGTTCTGGTGAGTTCGATCTGATCCGTTAGCATCTACATTATTCTGTATCACAGAACCACTGATGAAGACAGTCACCAGATACGATCACATAAACAGATTTATTAACGTGCTCATAAAACATCTATAATCTTGTTTCCAATTCATTTGTAACAGTCAAAATTGTGAAACGTGTTTTAAATGATATATAATTATACGTCATTATATACTGTTATATCACAGCTGACAACCAATCAGATGCCTTCATCTGAGCTGTCCTGTTTATGACACAGTTTAATTTCATGTTCATCCATAACATTTTAGTTTGAGCGCCACTTTTAATTTGGGCAACACTGAAAATTAAAAATCATGGTATGTAATATAACATAAACACTGATGTTATTTATGAGAAACAACTCGTCTCTTCTCTCTGTATCTGATAAATACAAATAAAATATAAATAATCAATCTGCATTGAGCATATATATGTATATATATATATATATATATATATATATATATATATACATACATATATATATATATATATATATATATATATATATATATATATATATATATATATATATATATATATATATATATATATATATATATATATATATATATATATATATATATATGTATATATATATATATGTATGCATGCAGATAGCTCTGACTCTATAGAGAGAGATGTGTGTCTAATCTTCAGATAACTGATGAATCGAGGCACTTCCAGTCACCAAAATGAAATGTTGCCATTTTATGTTTCAGTAAACAACGTAAACGCTCAGATTTGTACGTTTCATGTCACGTTCACATTAAATGTATATGAGCTGGCTCTCATGTCAGACAGTGAACCAGACGTCAGCATGTTTTCCAGCCTGTCTGTGGACACAAACTGGTATTTTCAGGTAAAACATGATGTTTTTCTAACCGGGTGGTTTTTGTGCCTTTCTGTCTGTAACAGATCAGGAGAACAGCTGTGTGTCTGTGGTTTCAGGAACGTGGATTACCAGGATATATTCCAGTTATCGGGTTTGGTACCTCATCACGTTGATGCAAAAACTGTAAATCCCAGATACTGCTGCCCACTAACTGTCGGTGTGTCTACAGCGGTCTGACACAGCCGACCCAGCACGACCCGCTGAGATCCGTTTGATGGGTCACTGGATGATTACAGCCATAAACAGAAAGAAAATTGAGTTTACCACTGTGTTAAATTTATTTCCCCATATTGTGTGTTTCATTCTGCTTCTCAAATATTTTCCCATCCAACTGATTGCTTTGCTGCCATGAACTAGATTTCATCAATTATTCTATTTCAAAACTTTAATAAATGCTCAGAAATAATGAACAAGTTAGTGGCTGTTTTGAGCCGCAGCAGGAGTCTGCAGCACATTATCACACTGTTCCACTGCACACGCTTGTTTTTCTGGGCCGAGACAGAAATTGACCCTGACATATTTTGTGTGTGGAAAAAAAATACAGATGGGTTTAATACAAATGTTAATTTTCTACAATCAAGCAGGCTGAAAAGCAAAAAAGCAGCACTGACCAGCCATTACTGCTGTGACCAAGCATGGATCAGACCGCGGGCCAGGCTGGCCTTGAAATGGACGCGACTGAGACGAGGGTAATAAAGCTGGCAACCATTTTGGAGTCTGCACAAGAACGAGGCTTTTAAAAGTGGCCGTGCAGGTGCTCCCTGCCAAAAGGTTAATGTGGCCCGGTACTCTGTATGTGGGAGTAATTACAGAAGGAAAGACATCACATTAATGTTTGGAACGCTGAGCGGATCTGCTTCTTCAGCACTGCAGCCAGACGGCATCAGACGGAGCCAGCACTCCAAAACACCAACATCAACAGACTCAACACGGGCAAATAATCCATAGTGTGGCTGTCTAACTGTGATCTTATGAACAGAAGGGGGATGTGTGTGTGTGTGTGTGTGTGTGTGAAACATGCAGAGCTGCTTCCCTCCCCGAGGCCGTCCTGCATCAGGCGCTCCGGCTCGTTCTGTAGCATCCAGCCATCCTCTGCAGGAAGCTCCCGGGACGTGTGAGCGTGAGTCAGGCAGCTCCACGTGTGAACAGTCGCATGAGAACGGGACGAGCTGAATGGAGCACAATGAGAGGCCTGATAAAATCCCAGCGAGAGGCTGAGTGGAGTAAAAAGGCACCGCGGGGGCACCGAGGCTCATCTGAAGGGTTCAGGAGTGGCCGCGCTGATTCCAGCTGAGTGGACAGAAATGTGACAGACAGTTGTGTCCGTGTGGCTTCTGTTGACGCAGCTCATGCGTGGCTCATTCACAATGCGCCAACATGGATAGCAATAAAAAAAGGAAGTTTTCCACTGCGCTGGAGCCGGAGTCGGAACAGATGCTGACAACCCTGTCAGCTTTAAAGGTTCAGAGTCTGTCAGAGCGGACACAGACGACTGTATCAGCCGGTTCTGATCCACATGGACCCACTCAATGAAAGTGGACGGACAAATCAGAGGACATGATTCCCCCTCAGAGACACCTGACGCTCTGCAGCCTCTCTGTCCTGCAGGTCACACATCATGAGCTGGAACATCAGAAAGTCTAAATGATATGTGCTCGGTTGTTTGTGTGTTTATCTGACCTGTTCTAAGCACGTTAGAGACATTTCTTATAATATTATCTGGTGATATTCTGTGTTGTCCACAACAGGAAACAGAAACGTTATTAAATCAGAGACATTTTTCAGAGAAATATACGATCCTTCCAACATGAACAACAAAAGAAGCTCGACTGCGCCGGCTGCTCGTTGGCCCGGAGGAGGAAACTCTGAGTGTTTGTTTGGACGGGTCAGCGCTCCAGAATGTGACGGTGTAATCAGGTCCACTACGGAGCCCCTGAAGGTCCAAACAAGACGTGTGTGATTCCACAAAGAGCATGGGGATAGAATTAGTTTTGTATTTTAGAACAAAAGTCATTTTTAGCCACAGGCAGCTGGATCGCCAACTTCACTTGACGGGTCCGATTCGTCTGGTGCCCAACAGAACCGTCTCCAGATCTGTGACTGACTGAAGATGCAGCGTCTTCATTCATTATGAGGAGGAACCTGTTAAACATTATTCACAGCGTGTCGTCAGGAGATCTTCTGTCATATGTTGTGGTCAGCGGTGCCTTCAGTGACAGGTGAGCAGGATTCATTCATCCACCAGCAGCTCATTTCAGCAGCAGATGGTCCGTTTGGTTCTTGGCTTCAGTCCCTCAAAGAGCAGAACACAGAGTCACATCAGAACCACAGGCTGACTCACCACGAGGAGGAGGAGGAGGAGGAGGAGGAGGAGGAAGAGGAGGAGGAGGAGGCCAGCGTCTACAGCTTTAATTATTGTTTATTATTATAATAATATTATCATTATGATTCAGAGGACATGCTACTTGTCAATCTGAAGGTTCACACAGATGATAACTGAGCTGTTTTCTCTGCAGGTAACAGATGTTGGACTGTTTCAGTCAAATACAAAACGTTTCTTCAGTTTAATGAATATAAGAACAATATCTGGTCGCTTCCCGTCCTCAGTTTAGATTTCTCTCCTTTATTCTCTCAGATTTTTCCGAGACTGAAGCTTCATGTTTGAATCTCGATCTGGATCTTCTGTTTATCTTTCCTTTCTGAATCAGTCCGACAGCTTCAGAGGGAAACTCTGTGAAAACACTTTAAAACAATTTAAAGTGTTTTCACAGAGACGGTCCGACCCGGTCCATCCGATGTTCATCCATCTTCCTCCGCTTCCCAACATCCTGAAGCAAACAGCAGCAGTAATGTGTCTCTGCATGATCATTATTATATATTCAGGGAGGAGTTTTAAATATTATAATTCAGAGTTGGTCTTTATGTGATTCTAATTAGTTTCCAGACAGATCAACAGTCCCAGGATCGTTAGACAGAAGGTCACACAGGCTCAACGTTTTTCGAAGGTGAAACAAGAAAAGGTGACGACGTTTCATTTCTTTTGGCTCGACGCTGCCTAACAACACCGTGACAAACACCAGCAGCACACAGATCCGTTCAGTCGCTCCCTCTGAGTCTAACGAGGAGCAAAGGTGAGAAACAAACGTTAGTGACACAAAAACTACTAATGGACACAAACACTGGCCGCCGGCGCTGATGGAGAGATTATGGCAGGGCGTTAAAAGCATCCTGAGAGCCTGTGAACATTTTCTACAGCGATTGGCAGCAGGTTAAAACCATTCATCGTCAAACTTTTATCAAATTCCAGCGCTTGGACCAGAGAGCCGTCTGCAGCTTCACAAGTCGCAGCCAGAGGCCCACGTGGGACCTTTAAATGTGATCTAGCACTGACTTTGCTGCAGATTAGCTCTGGGAACAAGCAGAAAATATGTATGTTTAGTTTTCACGCTGGGATTGTACAAATGAGTCCCCGTACGGACACTAACACGCATAATGCCCTTGTAAAAGTGAGCACGCACAATCTGAAACTGAATCTAATCAGCGATTCATGGCCCGTCCTGCAGCCGCTAATACACACACACACACACACACAGCAAACTACTGTCAGATTGATCACTCCCATGATTCCCCAGTAGTGCAAAGATGGACTTGTGCCTACAGCTAAATGTGAGGGAAATGGGGAATCTGGTGATGTGGTAATAAATAGACTCCCTGCACAAAGCAATTTATGGTTTCCTCAGCCGCTCCAGCAGCACCTTTGATTTGCAAGATTACATTTGTAGTTTGTAGCATCCTGATAGCAAAGAGAGGAGGAAGAGAAAAACTCTGCAGGAACTCAGTGATTTCCTCTTAAAGCACAATTTCTCCTGGCTGCTGTCGCCCAAACAGAAACAGCAGTAAACACTATTCTGCATGATTTCCACCACAGAGGAGCAGAGACGGACGGAGGCCTCAGACCTGCAGAGGTGTTGTGACGCCCGCCCTCCCCTCACGGTGGCTGTAGCATGTTCTGTCCTAAAAAACAGGAATCCACAGATTCTGCATGGACAAACACGTCAGTGCGCGTGCTCCGGGACGAGCTTGATGCCCCATTAGAACATTTTTAGTCAACCCACTCCGCTGCTCCACGATGTCGTTTGACCTCCAGAATTTGTGCGCTGTTAAACACACGAGCGCAGCTTTGTGGCAGCGTGACAGGCAATTAAAGGCGAAACATTTTGGATGGTGTCCATGGCTCGGGGGGCGGAGGAGGAAACTTAAGAGGAGCAGTGGTAGAGGAGCTGCATCAGGGACTGCTTCCTTTGTACACTCCAGATGTTGTCCTACTTTGCCATTTAGAGAGAGCAGCCTTTTGTCACGCATGGCTGGAACATTGTTGTGCTTCAACACGAGCGCAAGCTGCTTCTGTCCCGTCAGCTAGTGTTTGTTACTGTGGCTCAAATTCTGACCAAGAATCAACACGCCATGAAAACAAAAGTTCAGGTCAGCTGTTTGCTGCTGAGCACTAATTCTTCCTCCAAACACAGGAAACCCTGATGACTTCATGGATCACTCGCTCCTTTCTACTCAGCAGAGACACCGTTTCATACGCTGCCTCAACATTTGTAAGCGTGAAACCTCTGGATATTTTTAATGAGACTTCAGGACATTTTCCAGCTGTGTTCCTGGAGACAGAACCAGGTATTCTGAGCCAAAACATGTTTTCTTAAAACCATCTAAGTGGTTTTTGTTCTTAAAGCTAACCAGAGCGGAAGCACAGAAACATTTAGAAAGTTTGAACATGTCCCTGTTTTGCTGAAATATATTTATATATATATTCATTGTGGTGACTGGTTCGAGTCCTGGAATCCAAACCTGCACACTCACAGACACATAATGTTCTTTCTCACTCTATAGGTGCAGATCTGAAACATACAACAAACCAGGAGTCAATGTGTCGATATATATGGATCTGAAATACAGAAACACAGTCGTCCATCTTCTGCACGTCGATGGAGCAACACAACAGCCTGCGGTTCTCGTACACACACTCTTTTCTTTACGTCTCCAAGTGTGTTCCTTCAGTCGTAGCTGCACTGATTCTGTACTGATGGTGATTCCTGTACGAAGGCTCCTGAGAGCAAAGACGTGGCTGAACAGAACTATCTGACTGTGTGCTGCTAACCTTTAGCTGCAGACGAGGAGTCAGATACTAACAAACAGAAGCACGTCATTTAAGTGCAGTGATGAAGCCACAGCTGCAGAGAGATTACAGCTGAATGGCAGACGTGTTCAGCTGAGGCACATCATGATGTATATAGATCAAACCAGGAGTTTGTCTCAGTGGGCTTCACATCCTACAGCATCCTCCAGATTAAAGTCTGTCCAGATTAAACACCGCAGTGAGGAAAGAAAACCTGCAGAGACCAACAGAGGCCTCACTCTTCACGGTGATCCAGATCAGACAGAATTACAACGTACAGATTTGTGGTCAGATTAGCTAATCCTAAAGCAGCTGGGCGTCCTCACAGGTGAATCACAGGTTCATTCAGAGGCCTCAGTGTTCGTTTGGACTGAACTCCTGGAAACTGTTGGTCCTGGATGACACGAGGTCAAGAACTCATTAAATCAAAACACCCAAACAGATCACCACGACTTCTCCGGTACGCTGAGACCTGATCGTCACAGGAGCGTCTCGTACAGCACGGATAGAACCAGCTTTCCTCTGCTTTCCTACAGGGTTTTCATTCAGTCCTTCATTTATTTCTTTGTGTGACTTCTCCTCCTGAGTTCATCGTCAGAAAAACCTCCACAAAGACCTAATTTATCTGGCACAGATCAGCTGTGCCTTTACTCTCCTGACAGTCGTGCTGATGAAATCCCACCACCACCTCCACCACCTCCTCCTCCTCCTCCTCCTGTACTTTAATCTGAACTCACTTAAACGTCTCACCAGTCCTCACTTATCACACTTGTAATTTTGTGGGTTTGAAGGTGCGTCGGCTCGATGACCTTGAGAGTCTCTCTGCAGCTTTTTGTGCGTTTCCGCTGCGCGGTGTGGGAGGCTCAGCACACAGAAGATTAAAATCATTTACTTTCCCCGAATCTGTTTCGTGGAAATACCACAATGTTTGTGTGCTCTGATTAGGTTGAATAGAACATGAAAAAGCCTCCTGCAATTCTGCAAAACCTCGGTGGGACTAAAACAATCCAATTACGGATAACAGCATCAACGTGACAATACAATGCCTGAGTGTCCTGCTGCAGGATGGATTGGATGTCGCTTCCTGAAAGGGTTTCCACTCAGTGCATTGTACAGTTAATAGGGATGGTACCAGGCTGTGTAGAGAGGCTGCTGAGCAGATCTGTAGCAGAGCTGCCGTCCTGTACAAAACCCAAAAGCTTTTCCGTTTCAGTCGTCTGTAGACAGTAAAATTATGGATTCAGTCATCTGCCTTTCTTCCAGTTGTGCCGAGCATTCGTCTTTGTCAGCGGCTCAGATGAGTGAACTCAAAGCTCGTCCTCACGACGAACTTTTAATTTTCAAGTACATAAATAAGTCGTTGGCCTTTCAGAGTCATTCAACTCACGTCTCAGCAAACACAAGATGATTAAAAATGACACTAGAGCTCAGTGAGAAGTTGATTCTAGATAATATCAAAGTTCAAACTCTCGACACACTTTTTTATTAATTGTGTGAGAGTGAAAATCAGACAGGTCTCATTAAAAAGGGAAAAGTTGACGACCTCATGAGCAATCAAGGCAATGTAGAAATTAAATTCTATTTTATAAACAACACAGTTGCTGAGAGAAATTTCTGTGCGTGCAGTTTTAAACCTCCTTCAGTTTCCTGTCAGCTCAGTTTGGTTGATGTCCTGCACATAAATACGATCCTCAGCTCAGCTCTCAGAACCGTCACTGACCTGAAACACCGGATGGTTTGTTACACAGAACCAGCAGGAACATACCTGGCAGGTGGATGAACCACCTGTCTGCCTGATCTACCTCAGATGTGGCTGCGGTTTGCAGGACCGTTAACATTATATCCTGCAGACGAGGCTGGAAAGGCTGACGCTGACACTCAGTTAATATGATGCATGCTAAAGTGTTAGCATGTAGCAACAGAGCCAGAGTAAAGTCTGTTAGCATCAACATGAGTCTGTAAATACAGAGAACACAATAAGAATCATACAAATATTGATGCTGATGAATCCATTGATCAGCAGATATTTTTATAAACGGTTCGATTATTAGATCAAATCATCTTGAATCAAACGGAGTGGACGGCGGTGAGGATGCAGACCTGCAGCTGCCGTCATGACACGCAGGCTGATGTCTGAATCGTCTGCGTGCTGCTGCAGACGCTGCAGTCACGTAAAGAGACTGACAGGTGTTAATACAAACTGTGTTTAGTGAAGCAGATGGGAGGCAGATTTTACTACAAACTCAGTGGACATGAAATGTAAACAGACTTTTTTTTTCACCGAGTGAAAACACATCTGTTCATTATATTTAATATAGTTTGGAGGGCTGCGATTCCACCGGGAGCTGCAGATATTTGCAGTAAAGTGTGCAGATTGATGACCAGCTGTCCCACACCGAGCGTTCCCTCCAGAGACACACTCCTCTCTAACATTCACACATCCTCACGGGCCTGCTTAGTGACCGGCCACACTCTCCCTGTCAACATGTGGCTCCGTCTCAGATCAGTCCTGATCACTCCTCAGCTCATATGTAAGATGGAGTGACGTCTCCCGGAGCCCGTCGGCCTGTAAACACAAAGAGGCCCCACTGTAAGCATGTGTGAGATCAGAGGTGGTGCTCGCTGTGATCAGATGAGTGTGATGTCGCTGTGACACGTCGCCGCAGCGCTCTCGCTGGGCCGAGCTGCTGCAGTCCCACGAGGCCGAGCGAGCGCCGCCCGGCCCTTTTTATAGCTCCACTTCTTTGACTTTTTTGTTCTCTCATCCATACAGCCTATTTCTTCACATTTACATCAGTCTCTCCTCTGAAGTTGGCCGCTCACTCATCCTCCGTCTCAGACTGCTGCCCGAGGCCCCGAGGGTGGAGCATTAACACAGGACCCGGGATTAAGGGACAGGCTTTCCCAGCCCAAGATCCTGGACAACCTGGACGAGTCAGAGCACGGCCGCTGCACAGCATTAGCCTGACCTGGAAACTTGTATGACGAAAATGGACACGCAGGCAAGGTGCGCACGTAACCGAATTAGACCGATATAGCAGCGAGCCCAGTTTGAGACTTATTACTCACTAACGATGAGTTTGTCTGTCAACTTATTCCAACTAAAACTGAGGAAGAGGAAAGCTACAATACAAGAAATAAACAGAGGAGAAATGACTTAACACTAATGAAATCATCCGGCCGTGCAGCAGGATCATTTCTCTTAATTCAGCTCCGATGAGTTCACAGATCTGGAGTAAGTGGAAATTATGTTTTTGAATCAAATTAGTTGAAATCAGACTTCCTACAGTTATACATGAAATAAAGTGAATATTAGCAAATAATTCTAAATTAAATTATTTTTGCAGATGTACAATATAAGTTAATGTGTGATTACTGTTAACTGAAACGAGTTGTCCTGTGTGGTTGTTTAACCACTGCATTGTCACATTTTCCAGGATTTCAGGAGTAATTGAGGCATAAAAGTCGCATTCATGATCAGCTGAAGAACATATCATGATTCCAAACATGGAAACTGGTAAATACATTTTCCAACAAGGTCACTGATTCTTATATTTCCAAATCTAACCTTTAAAATCTGAACACTGAACTTTTTGCAGTCATGAGGTGAAATGTGTCCCCAAGTTTGCATCCGTGTGCAATATGTCACTCCTGCCACCAGGGGGCGCTCTGGAAAACAAAGCTGTTGACTGAGCTGCTCAGAGGAAGTGGGTGCAGATCCTCCAGACCTGCTGGAGGAATAAACACCTGGAGTCTCATCAGGTTCTGTTCTGATCCGGCTGAATTGCTGGAAGAACTCACATAGACCAAAGTGAAGCCCATCATCAGCTCTGCTGCAGGGACGGAGACGAACAGATCTGCTGACATTCAGGTAATGTAGCTACAGTACAGAGTAATCTGACTACTGTAAGGATGACGAGGTAATCACACAACTCAACAACATACGGAACAACGTTCGAGTCTTATCCAGGCAGAATTCTTCCACATTATCATCTTTAAGAGATTTCCTCCAACAATTCAGTCGATTATTTTAATTCTTACTCTCTTTTGTTTTAGTGAAACCATAAAAAATGGATGAGCCTGAGTGTCAGAGACGTTTGAGGCAGAAGTCTATTTTAGAATATTTCTGAGCATCAACGCTTCAGTCAGCTCATAAATGTGCACACTCCAACACGGCGCTGTGCTGAGACGCCCTCGATGCTTCACCTTTAGGCTAACTCAGAAAGTGCAGTGTGGGAAGAGGAAAGTAGTCGGAGTCACGGCGCGCCCGCAGGCAAACACACTCCCTGTCCCAATTTTTGTTTGTTTGTTTTATTCATTCCATCCTCAGTCAAAAAAAGGCTCTTTTCCACTCTACATACTATCTATCTGTCCAACAGAGTCTCGATCAAAGCGTCTGATTCGAGGAGAAATTGTGTCATTCTGAGTTCAAGAGTGCAGCGAGCTGTGGTGACGAGAGGGAGCCTGAACAATGCACATTTAGTGTGCACATTCACAGCGCCTGTGGCAGTCAGGATGATAACCTGAGTGCAATTTCCATCTGGATGAGAGACACAAGAGGCATGAGTATACAGTATAGGACTTAATACACTGGGTCAATGTCCCCACAGGCAGCAGAGATCCATATGCTCATTATAGATGAGGCCGTTACCGAGACGCAAACGACTGAGAGGAAGGAAAATATTACTTTAACAAATATTATTATTCATGTCACGCTGAATGAAGCTTTCTGATGTCGTATTCAAAGAACACACAGTGGCTATTTTTGCCTCCCAGTCTGTGTGCTGGTGCAACATTAACTGGGACTGTGAAGACGCCAGTTTGTCATCAAGCTGCTATTTCAATTCAGAATATCATTATTTCCTCATTATTCTATTCTTTTTAAATTAAATGTGGAAACAGTGTTTTCAGTTGTGTTGCCGTCGATGTGAGGACCAGAGCGTCACACACCAGTCTGACATCATCAGGCAATAAATCAACCCACTAAATAAACAATGATTCATTCAAATAATGAAAGTTAAAGAGAAAAGATCATCTAAAATAATTAAATGTAAAACGATAAACAGAGAAACAACCTGAGTAACTAGTTACTCTGCAGACTACAGGCAGCATCACAGCCACAGAAGTGTTTTTTAAATTAGTTTATTTCATTTGCAATCAGATGGAAAATAGAAACCTGCTGAATATTTGATCACAAACATGTAAATAAATGTGTATTTTACTGAATGAGTATTTTAATGAGTTGTGGGTTCTTTTTCCACCACTGCTGTTTACGTGTTTCAGGAACTTGAAGCAGGACTGAGTAAAGCAGCCTGTTAGAGCCAATTAAAGCGCTGGAGCACAGAGGAGTTGTTCTAATAAAAGAGTCTGCACTGCCCGTTTACGGCTGCTCGGGAACCGGAGGTGAACCTTTTCTAATATGTCTCTTTGTACGGCTTCATAATCCCTTTCTCAAAGACACAATACAGTTAGCGGGGGGTGGGCACTAATCAACGCATTCAACGGTGAAATTTCTTCTCATTTGAGGACACAGGAACAATGGGCAGGAGCGGTGACGCGGCTGCGGATGAAACAGCGCCGTGGGCAGCGTCTTCAGGGCGACTGGCTGGCTCCAGATCTGCCACTTCTCATTCCAGAACAACGACTTGTTTTCTGCTACAGAGGGAAAAAGGAAGAACGAGCGTACAGTCCTGACAAAACCTTTTCCTGTAGCGCTAATGCGGCTGCATCTGAAGAGGCTGGTGAGGTTAAAAAAAAGGGGGGAAAGTCTTAATGGATTATTTAACAGGACACATCCGCTCTGCATGGCTGCTCGCCGGCTGTTCCTCAGCCTGCTTCTCTCCGGTGTTACTGCCAAGTGTCCCGGTGTGACAGCTGGCACACCTGATCTATCTGATTGGATTAGTGCAATCAGTGGGCAATGTGCTTAAAGCTAACCAGGGTGATGGTGGGACAAGTGCTGGTGATATCGTTAGTCGGGTATGAAAAGAAGTGGAACAGCTCCAGGACGGCCCGCCTCGTCTCACGTGTCCAGGTTCAACTCTCAGGCCTCTGCTGAGACATCCAGCAGCGTGAGACGGATGAGATCAGTGACGGAGACTCGAGTCCACAGCTGCACAGATGAGCTCGACGTGACCATCAGCTGTCCACGCATGCTTTGTGAAGAGTAAATACACAATCAGCACCAACACAACCAGCCTCCTGCCTGTGTGCTGAGACGTGACAGGCAAACACACTGAACGTTCTGCAGGACGATAACATCTCAGGCTGGACCGGGCAGCACCGGGCAGCACCGGCAGCACCCTGATGATCCCTGATGTGACACACGTGAGCAAATTAGACCATCAGCAAGAATATTGTCCGTTTCTATATTGATGATACAGTTCTTCTTTCTGCTCACAGTCCAACTCACCCTGCTGGAAAAACCAACACGGGAAATTATTTTAATTTTATTGAGTATTGAGGATGAATTGAGCAAATATGCTGCTTTGTTGTCTGGTGGCACATCATCATCATCATCATCATCATCATCACAGTAATTAATCTCACATGTAGCTCATCACCAACCAACCAGCCAACCAACCATCACGTAAATAACAAACTCACTACAGTAACTGACTTATTTTGTTATTTCCCAGATATGAATAATTAACTCCAGCTGACGGTGATTATTTCAGATACAACTGACATTCACAGGTTTATTTTTTTTTTTTAATAACTTTTTAAGACACTGTTTATTATCTGAGTTAGAATTAAATTTAGTTTGATAATTATAAAATACAAATTGGCAAATAATTCCTCAGTTCTAAGATGCTACCTCGCTATCAAAATTCATTTTTGTGACACTAAACGGCATAATTACCAACATTACTGATAATTATCCTCCAAACCAATTCAACTGTTTTGTTGTCAACCTTCTTTTGTTAATAATGACGAACCAGCAGCAGCTAAGTCTCATCTGACACCTCTGAATCCTGCAGGAGCCAATTTAGAGCTTTTAAGATGGTAAGCTTAAGATATTAAAGTGATATTAAAACAAGGACTGTCTGCCTACTGCTCACTTCCTGCCAGCACTAGCTGTCCATCAGTGTGTTTGAATGCTTCCATGCTAGCGTCAGATTTTCCCCTGTAGGATCAGATTATCTACGTTCTTCTGTATCCTGTATCCTCTGTAAACACTACAACACACAGGGCATATCAAGCACTGATGGACAGGTTAATGCACAAACAGAGAATAACACAAACACAATATCTGGACCCTCTCGTAGCGCAGCTGAATGTTACGTACATCGCCTCTTTGCTCACTTGATATTTATGTATTTCTCACATTCAACATCAGGACTGCAGACTAAACGTGCAGTAAACCACTGCCAGCTGTTCTCTTTCACTCTAAATGAATCTTACTCGTATAATAATTATCCCAAATCTCCAATTTCTCGCTCCGCAAGATTTGCCCAGCACCAACCGAGTGTAACGAGGTGGAATGACCTACTTTAACCGACACCTCCAGCCCGGGCCGCCACTCGGAGCGAGACACTGTACGGAGGAGAGCGACAGCGGCCATGGAGTCAGGTGTGACCGCTGCAGATCTCATCACCCTCATGAATCTGACATTTCACTGATAATTAACTCGGTCATGTGAACGTGTGAGGCTGACCTCTGACCCCGGGGAATGAGTGTATCAAATGATTCAATCTGTTCGGACTCAGCCCAGTAAATATCCCCCGGTCCACAGTTTTAACATGCAGAGTGAGTGTGGTTGGTAAACAGTGTTTTTTAAGCTGCAGTCTTTCTGTTTGAAACCTGCTCGTTCCACAACAGTTGCTTTAATCATGAGCCAGCGGTTTGGTATGCAGGCGGTGCTCCTGCGCTGCCTCCTGCTTTGTTTTCCTCCATTCATACAATCTTACTTTCAAGCTGCTGAGGCACATAGCTTATGTGCATTCAGTTGTGATTCAATAAAATGTCAGAGTGTGATTTAGGACGGCTGCTCAGAGGTAATATTACTCTTTACAGAGAACCCGCCATGAGGTGCTTTGCTAAATGATGTTGCGATGTACGCTCATACAGTGGAACACAGCGAGTACGTCACGCGGCACATGCCTGAGGAGCATCCTGCTGACGGCACTTTAACAGGCGTCGTGATTTGTGAAACATTATATGCATGAGCACACGTCCCTGGCTGGAGAGGAAACAAAGGGACTCCCATAGACAACAAACAGCAGAGATCTGCGTGTTTCTGCCAGAAAAACAACAAAGACAAACACTGATCTGCGAGTCCCGCAAGGCACCTGATGCCCATTCAGACCTGCATGAAAAACAAGACGTGCAGAGAGCGATGCAACATAAGCCCATTCTTTCCTCACCCGCAACAAAAAATGAGTGTTATTTACCCGCAGGGGGTGATCGGGCTCGCTGATCGATTGGTTTGCCAGGTAGTGAAACGGACGGCCTTCAGCGCTCCGTAATGGACTGTATGAGTATTTTTAGAAGAATAATAACTCATCGAATCCAAATAAAACTCAGCCAAGGCAACAGATTGAATGTTGGAAATATTCAGTTTGCTCGTGTCAGACTCGACCGGTTCATATCACGCTCACATTACATGAAGATAAGCCGACTTCCCTGTCAGACGGTGCGGCAGCGCGGAGAGAACACGCCGCACACCACTGTTCAAGACTGCTTCAACATTTCTACAAAATGGAATATTTTGATGAGCTGTCAGGACAATTTAATAACTCAGTAATTTTTTAAAGAAACGTCCAGATATTTCCAGGTACGACAGCGAGTGAGACCACTGTACGATACCGTGCTTCAATATTGTAAGAGTGAAACAACTGGATGTTTTTGAGATATTTTTGAGATATCCAGATATTTTCCAGCTGTGTTTGTGTCGACAAAATCTATTATTTTAATCTAAAACATGATGTTTTTCTCATCCTGAGTACCTTTTGGGTCTGAACCAGCGTAGCAAGGAAGCTGCCGGATCAAAGAGCGCTGTACGAGACCACGTTTCAATGTAAGCGAGTTTCTGGTGACAGAAACTGGTATTTTAAAGCCAAACATAAACCAAGTGGTTTCTGTGACTACACCTAAGCAGACCATTAGCACAGTGTTGTCACTATGTGCTATTAAAAAGTGAACCTTAATAAAATGTCATGTTGCACCACATCCACGTCCTCACAGTCACACATTGCCAACATTTATTCTTGAATTCAAGCCAAAGGCTGAACTGCCAAAGCAGAACTATTATTATATCAGTGTGTGTGCAAACGTGTTATCTATGAGCAGACACTCCCGTTAGATATCTGCACTGGTTGCTCAGCTCACTCTGTGATTTAATTAGTCGTGTCAATCACAAGCTGCTGTAAGGCAGCCAGGGACTTGTTGATTTCAGGCTTCCAGGCTGATAAATTCAAAAATAATTGGTTCTCATTTAAACTCAGATCTAATTGCCTCCCTGACAAAACAGTCACACATATAAAGCATATGGCCACACCCTCGATTGTCCCCCTCCCGGTCTCCAGATGCAGCAGCAGCTTTCGGGGCTTTAAATAATACAGGAGGTTGAAATTTGTGCTGAAATTTTAATTGTGGTCTGGTCTGAGGATGTGCATTAGGGAGCAGGGATGGAGCAGTGGGTGGGGATGGACGTAAGTGCTTTCCAACCACTGTAGGCTTCATTATGAGGGGAGGCGGGGGGGGGAGGCGGGGGTGAGACGGGGGGGAGCTGAAAGTTAAGAGGCAGAACAAAGAAGTCGTGTCCCAGGAGCTCCTCCTGCCCGAGCCATCACTGTGCACCGCAGAATGGATCTGAGGATACGACGCCACCCACTAACAAAAAGTTCTGCAATCAGGTGCAATTACGAGCACGTTTATGACGGCGGCTGCTCATATCCTGTCATAATTCATAAGTAATGAGACATAAACGCGTCTGACCGAGAGGCTGCGATCTTTGCTCCCGAACGCTTCGACCACTGAAGCAGAGCTGACGCTGAAACGCTGGCAGAGTTTTATAGAAATTAATTAAATGCAGGTTCATAAAGTGACACAGTGGCCTGAGATAATTCACGGCCTTCAGCTGAACTGGCTCCAGTCTAAGAAAATTAATTATAAAGAATTTCATATGTGACATCTGCTATCTGCATTCTCTGCACAATACTGTACGATAATTGCTTCTGCAAATCTCACGTCTGAGAGCAGATTGTGTGTTTCTGACAATGAGGGCCTAATGCTTCATTAACACAAGCACACATCTTTACAGCGTCGCTGTTTATCCACACACAGGCCGTTATGTTGTTACTGCACAGCACTTAACCCCCATATGGACCCCGTCCACCTATAAACCACAATCATCTCAGCAAAATCAACAGTTAAAGCTACTGTACAGAGCACATCACAAGTGACCTACATGTTCATTAAACTGTGTCCTTGGAGGCCCTCTCATCTGCAATGCAAACAAAACCCATTGTTGTTCTGTAAGCAGCTTATGGAGGGGGGGGGGGGAGGAGGTGGAGGAGGAGGGTGGAGGTGGAGGAGGAGCAGGGAGGAGGGGAGAGGGGGAGGAGGAGGAGGGAGGGAGGAGGAGGGGAGGGGAGAGGGAGAGGGAGGAGGAGGAGGAGGAGGAGGGAGGGGAGGAGGAGGAGGGGAGGGAGGAGGAGGAGGAGGAGGAGGAGGAGGAGGAGGAGGAGGGGAGGGGAGGAGGAGAGGGAGGAGGGGAGGAGGGGGAGGAGGAGGAGGGAGGAGGGAGGGAGGAGGAGGAGGGAGGAGGAGGAGGGGGAGGAGGAGGGGGAGGAGGAGGAGGGAGGAGGAGGAGGAGGAGGAGGAGGAGGAGGGGGAGGAGGAGGAGGAGGGGGAGGAGGAGGGAGGAGGAGGAGGGAGGAGGAGGAGGGGAGGAGGGGGGAGGAGGAGGGAGGAGGGGAGGGAGGAGGAGGAGGGGGAGGAGGAGGAGGAGGAGGAGGAGGAGGAGGGAGGAGGAGGAGGAGGAGGAGGAGAGGAGGAGGAGGAGGAGGAGGGGAGGAGGAGGAGGAGGAGGAGGAGGAGGGAGAAGGGGGAGGAGGAGGAGGAGGAGGAGGAGGGAGGGGGGAGGAGGAGGAGGAGGAGGGAGGAGGGAGGAGGGAGGAGGGAGGAGGAGGAGGGAGGGAGGAGGAGGAGGAGGGAGGAGGAGGGAGGAGGAGGAGGGAGGAGGAGGAAGGAGGAGGGAGGGAGGGAGGAGGAGGAGGAGGAGGAGGGAGGGAGGAGGGAGGGAGGAGGGGGGAGGAGGAGGAGGAGGGTGGAGGTGGAGGAGGAGCAGGGAGGAGGGGAGAGGGGGAGGAGGAGGAGGAGAGGGAGGGAGGTGGAGGAGGAGGGAGGGAGGAGGAGGAGGAGGAGGAGGAGGAGGGAGGGAGGAGGAGGGAGGGAGGGTGGAGGAGGAGGAGGAGGAGGAGGAGGAGGGAGGGAGGAGGAGGGAGGGAGGAGGGGAGAGGGAGGAGGAGGAGGAGGGAGGAGGGGAGAGGGAGGAGGAGGAGGGAGGGAGGAGGGGAGGGAGGGAGGGAGGGAGGAGGAGGAGGAGGGAGGGAGGAGGAGGAGGAGGGAGGGTGGGAGGGTGGGAGGAGGAGGAGGGAGGGTGGGAGGGTGGGAGGAGGAGGAGGGAGGGAGGAGGAGGAGGAGGAGGAGGAGGAGGAGGAGGGAGGAGGGAGTTCATGAGTGTGCACTTCTGTTTCTACATCCACCCAGAGAGAGAAACACTTTGACTTCATCACTCTGCTCATTGTTGAGCTGCACTGAATGACTCATGTGATTACAGTTAAACAAGCTGCACATTTGTTTAATATAGAAAAAAGATGATTTATATCAGTCAAAATTAAACTGTGAAGCTTTAACAAACTGAAAGTCTGAATATTATTTCCACATTTTGTTGGAGGACTTTCAGTGGTGATCCTGTGAGTCCTCAAGGTCACATCATGATCACACTCAGGTTTCCTTCTGACGAGACGCTCCCACAAAAAGATCATATCACTATTATTCTGACAGATGTTTCGATATGATTCACAGATAGTGGGGATGATCATATTGATCAAATATATCAAAAACTATCAACTATCAAATCTCAATCATGTGACATCTGTACCAAACAAACATTTCTGGCAATATTTAGATTTTTCATTTAATTCTGCATCCTAGTTCAGTTTGTGTAAAGAGTTAATCAGCTTCATTATGACATCCTGCTAAACACCCACGCACACACTGCACACTACCTGACTTCTACACTGCAGCTGTAGTTAATTCCTGGTTTAATATTTAAGATGCATCGTGATGCAGATGTGGGAGACTCCTGATGGATACAGTGACACAGCTGATCGTGTGTGCAGCTAACACGAGAATACATCCTGTTAATATTAGCTGGAGGACAACATGTGTCTTCCTGCAGTGAACGGTGGGAGAACATGAAGCTGACGTTTCAGCTGGGAGCTGTGGAAGAGTTCAGCTGCACACACTTCAGGTTTCATGAACCTGAACCAGAACTATGAACTGGACCAGAAGCACACACAGCAGATGGACTCGTGTTCTGTTGTTGTGTTGATGTGCGGACGTTGATGCAGCTTTTTAGATTCCAGACTGTTGTGTGATTTTCAGGTGCATTGAGCGTCGCTGACAGATGAATCATAATCAAATCAAATTGATAAATGACAAAGCGCTACAACCTGAAACGCTCTAAAGGCTTCAGATAATCTCTGTTGTATCCAGAGTGGGACACAGCGGCGCTCCTGCAGCAGTGTTAGAACAACCTTGGGGTAAAACAGGCAGTGTAAAAGGTTTTATGACTAAATGGATGAAGAGAACTGCTGCTTTTTATTATTTAAAAAATCATTAATGCATCGACGTCTTTGAGTTTGAAGCTTCAAGGCTGCTGTAACTGTGACAACACAACGTGTGGTCAGAGGTGCTGAGTGTACAAATGTGTTTCTGCTGCTGCTTTGAATGTACTCAGTTTGAACTGAGCCAATGAGGAGCGCATTCAGATCTTCAGGGGAACGATCAATAGTAGTGAAGGTGACTTTAAAGTGTAGTCAGCCGCACATTACAGTCTGTTCAGCTGGATTCACAAGTTTCATCATCTTTAAATATTCTGAGGACACACGTGTACCTGAAGCTGACCTTTGACCTCTAACACATCGCTCCTCTTTCCTTGTGAACCATCAGCAGCTGTCTAACAAATGAAACACAGGGAGAGCTGGAGGAAGCAGGATTATCAACACGCAGTGAGAAGCTTTGTGCTCTCGCTGCTTCAGCACACAAAAAGGAAGAAAAAGAGAATGCAAATGTAATTTTCTTTAACATGAGTTTCCATCAGCTGTTGCTCTTGAGACAACATGAACTGACAAAGAAGAAGCTCGTGAACACAAAGGCACGAGATCAAAGAGTGGATATGTTGGATTATACCTGACAGGAGACGCTCCGTCCTCCTGTCGACGTGCTGCAGGGGAGACGCCCGCTGACCAACACTGTCAAACACTACACACTGAATATGAAGCAGAACACATGAACCTTCACATGTTGTCGATGAAATCAAGTATTTATAGATGTTAAATAGGGCAGCAAAGAGGCACAGTGGCACAGAGCCAGCTTCAAATGCATCCGTGTTTAACTGCAGAGCGTCCATCACCTCATTCATGATTGATACGGGTATTTAGGGCTCATAATGTGGAGGATCCCATTCCCAAACGCTGCGAGCAATCAATGGCCGAGAAGATGAGAAGCAATAATGAGCGTCCTGCGTGATGAGGTTGACCCCGCCGCCCGGCTCAGGCCATAAAATAAAAATAAGGATCCCGAGCGCAGACCTCCCAGCGCCATTAGGTCGGATCATTCAGTGCACACTCTGATACCTCATCAAGAGATCGGGGCACTATTACACCAGAACCCGAGCCAGTCCAACGAGACGCTACACGTGAGCAGCGTCTCCTCAGGAAGCTGCAGTCAGACGTGTGTCACTGGAGAGAATCTGTGACGCTTCTGACAGCTGAAGGTTTGATCTGCGTTCACAAACAAGCTCATGTTGACTGAGTAGTGTTCTTGTTGAAGCCGAGGTGTTGCAGTGTTACGACCTGGAAATAATGCAATCAACCAGGAACGTCAGTAAACAGACTTTATGAATACAGCAAACATGCACACATTCACACGGTGAAAGTCCTTCAGTGTGCAGGTGATCCTACACGGAGGACGAGACGAGCACCGCCTCTAACCACAGAATGGATCATTAACACGCTGCCGCCGCCGCTGACAGAAAATAACTTTGAAAACATATTCCATTCTTGTTATTTATGTCAGATTTCAGATTAATAAAGACAGTAACAAAACACTGAAGACAAGCGCAGTCAAACAGGCTGCACAGATGAGTATCAGACAGATTACTGTTGTGGTGGCACACGTTCACAGCAGGACGGATATTTTGGGAGAATCTGCCGTCTCTGGTCTGTAATTAAGGAGCTATTTGTGAACACACGGGAAAATCTACGTCTGTGGTCATACTGAGGACGTAACGAGCGGCTACGTGGTAACTATGTTTTCACTCAGTAACTCAGGAATAAATGATCTGTAATGAACGACACTAGTTCATATTTATGCACTAATCATCACCTCATGATTCATTAAGAGAACATCTGCCAGTTTGTTCACCAGTAGCTCATTATCGACTATACAGTCCTCAGTTACTCATTAACCATTCAATAATTATAAAGTCCTTCATGATTCATTCACCACTCGCTCCTCAGTAACGTAACGTGTGTTGATAACAGGCTGATTTCTGGCAGGTGGAAAAGGAAGAATTCAACCAGTTCACTGATGTGATTTCAACTGACGGTCAGCCATGTTTGTTGTCACATACAAAAAGAAGAGGCTCAGTTTTTACAGGATTTAGCTGAAGAGAGTTCAGTTAAACAGTTGTGGTTTGATTTAAATATAAAGCTGAGAGTCATCTGCGTAACAACGACAGACGACAACTGAAACGACTGATTATCTGTCAGACAGAAGTATTAGGACGAGACACGATGAGGACACAACAGGAGGCAGGAGTAATTACTCTAAGTATTTCACATCCCTTTAAATATGGAGTGTTAATAAAATGATGAGTGGACGCATTAGTTCTTCATGGTGAACACTAACGCTCAGTGTGCAGAGAGGAGAACTCGACCTGGGAGTAATTCAAGCTAGATGAAGAAAATTACTGGACATAAAATAAAGATTTGCTACGATCAAAGCTGGAAACCAAAAGCACGATATGAGAGAGAAAGTTTGTGGATGGAGCAGGAAGAAACATCTCAGTGTTGAAAAGGTAATTTCACACAATTTGAATATGAGTTTCCTCCCACACTGTTCATTTACATCCCTGTGAAGCTGTTTTTTCTCTGCAGCTGATGACAACCTTACAACAGAGGAGCGAGCCCTGAGCCTGAATAAACAGAAATATCCGCTGCATAATTTCTTGGCCTGGTCTTCAAAATGAAAATTAATAAGCAGCATTTAAAAGGCCGCCTGCAGGGCAGCCAAAATGAGAACCAGTGAAGCAAAGTGAAACATGGCTTTGAACGCAGATCTGGACCGTGAAGAAGGAAAAAGAGCCTCGTTTGTACAGAAATTTAAATCTTTTTAAGAATCGGCTCATTATTGGTAATCGATACACACTCCAACCCTCGCAGGCTGCCGGTGTTCTGCTCCTCACTGCAGCTAATAAGATGCTCGATGGACCTGAACCAGCACGCTGCAGAAGAATCAGGGCCGAGGACGACAGGACAGCCGGCGAGAGCACGGCTGCTGCTGTGAATCAGCACAATCTCCCGTCGTCTCTTCAGGCTTCACGTTAACTGATGAACACACTCGAGCCGATTCTACTAATCACAACATCCATGATGCACAATTAGCTGCAGGAAACCGACCACTAACACAGGACGTTCAGACCAAACCGGCACATTCAGCCGCTGACATCACACTGCCGAGCCGAGTCATGACTCAGCAGTTTCATTTGTTTTCCTGATGTACACGGTGAACGTTCGCGACAGGACGCCGGATGCTCCGCAAGTTACTGCTGCAATCTAATAAAGCTACAGGAGATCATCTGAGTGCGTCCCGCTGCAAACACACAGGACGGAGGTCGGGCCAGAGACCGCTGGCAGCCTGTGATAAGCATGAAACCACTGGACATCTTTAAGGAGATGACAGGACATCATCCAGCTGTGTTCCTGGAGACAGAACCAGGATCTAAGACAGTCGGACCCTCAGGTGATGTCACATGTTCCAACAGGAGATTCATACAGCAGCTTTAACAGGCTGGAGTCACTGAGAGAGTCCGATCACCTTATTGATCGCTGAGGGGAAATGACTACGGTACAGTAAGATAAGATAATCCTTTATTACTCCCAGCATGGAGCTGCGTTTGCAATACAAAAGCTGATAATTACTGCAGGACTGGTTATTGGACTTTAACCTGTAGAGCTGATGGACAGCTGCTTCACTCAGCTTCACATCAGACACAATCTGAGAGCTCGAAATGACACGTTGTTGTTCTTTTAGTCAAATCAATGGACATGTTGTTAAAGTATTAAATCAATGAATGAGTACAAATGTTGACTTTATTTTTTGTTGTATCAGTTAGTAAACAGAGAGAATCTGTTGTTTCTGACACGAGTTTCACTTTGTAGCAAGTTTACACATCTTATATACAAGATTAATATAATATATATAAAATAAAATGTAATATATTTTACCCTCACAAGAGTCAGGCTGCAACTGACAATTAATCATGGTTAATTATATATATAAAATAACATTTAAGATCAGTGTTTTGTCCTCAAATATCTTCTGTTTACTGTCACAGAGGAAAATGTTCACATTTAACAAACTGACATCAGAGAATCAAGACTTCTCTTTCTTTAAAAAATGACTCATACTGATTAATTGATTCGCACTAATAGGTATAATTTAAGATGTTCAAACTGCTGAAAAGAACACAATTAATTAACGCAGTTTCTGACTAAAGTTTAACATAATTAGTCTATCAAGTGTTCAGTCACATGTTCCTGTAATTCTTAATTATAAGTCAGACTCATGAAGACGAGGACTCAAAGTGTAACATGGTGATTATTAAAGGTGAGTTGATGGAAACAGAATAATGAAACTTCACCTGCCGAGTGAGAAACGACCATCACACACATCAGCTCTGATCCTTCACCGTGAGCGGCTGCATGCTAACGTGTTGGTTCAGCAGCTCGTTACACAACAACAGTCCAGCTGGGGTCGGACTCCTCTTTCATTACAGTACATCCACACATGCAGCCGGGCCACTGACCCAGATCGCGACCCGGTTGCTGAGTTGGTGGACTGGAGCTCGCAGCAGCAGCAGCAGCAGTATGTGTACATTAGCCTGAAAGACGTATCAGTTTACTCAACTCGCTCCTCGGCCAGAGAAAGCAATCCTGTTAGGGGTCCCTGAAGCTCGGAGCACTCACACAGTCAGGATTTCACAGCTCTTTGATTACTCTGGAAAATCTCTCTGAAAAATCGATAGTGTGAATGCCCGGCCGGTGGCTGGACCCGTATCCATTACCATAACATCAGTCTCCAGGTAGAATCTGATGCCTGCTGCGGGCGCTGATAAAGTCTGCCAGCAGGCTTCAGTTTCCTGTCTTTTCATCAAAGTCTGCTGCTCCATATTTACTGCAACATCCCTCAAGCCTAACGACCTGCACACGCACAAACAGGCCCAACAACACCATCCACAAACATATTAATTGTGTTTACCTCGTGCACGGGGATGGATGGAGAGAGATACTGCAGAGGCCCAAATGATTCAGAGAAAAGATTCCAGCATCAGGACTGGATACTTCTCTGCTTGTCAGGAAGATGGATGAGAAAAAGCTTGTGTAATAGACTAGCTCCGTGCCTCCAGGGGAGGACGGGTAAACCTTAGCTGCCTCACACCACAGAAACTGGAGAGGAGCTGCTGGTCTCTGAGCCAACGGACCCGACCAGAACTACAGCAGCCAGCCGTCATTAAGATATCACATTCAACGGCTGCAGCGCCCACTGAAGTCTGAGGACTGGAGGCGGAATATTAGAATTCATATCAAGTGTTTTGACAAGGTAAGGTCAAGTGATCTCCTTAAAACACAACAAGTGCAGCATTTTTATGTTTTGAAAGCATCCTAATGATTCTGGTTGTGGAGCGATAAGACAGCTACAGAGGAAATCGTTCCAACATCTCAGTCTCCTCAGCAGGATCTGTAGGAGGACACGAGCACCGGCATGAAGCGCCTGCTGCCACAGAGTCATTATTAATATCAACACTACACCTAATTAACAACTAGAGCTGCGACTAATGATATCTGTCGCTGTCAATCATCCGCCGCTTGTTGTCTTCATCACTTGTTGTTTGGAAATGTTGAAAAGTGTCGATCAGAGTGAAAGAAACCACAAAATACTCACATTTAAGGAGCCGACGTCACAGACTGGAGACGGTTCTCACTCAGGAACACTCAAACTATGATTCATTTCTCACAATAATGGTTTACAACTAACCTATGAATCATCAGACACTGCAGTGGTTGTACAACATGTTCTGGACTCATGGGACGAGACGACGATCTAATCAGAACCAGGAGGAAACAGTCGGTCTTCAGACGGCAGCGTTAAAACAAGCGAGGAGGAAATCCTCCTCTGGAGTTTCTATCCAGTATCTGGAACAGGCAGCGTCTCCTGAGTCGCTTCTAAAAATGAACTTTTATTAGAAAGCCTGTCCTGATTGTATCTGAGCTGCCGGCTTGTTTTACTGTTTTTAATTTCTTGTTAGTTTATTTCAGATTAAAATGTTCCTCCTTGTAAATACTGTCACCAGCTGTGTTATTGATTTCATCTTATTTATGTGAAGCACTTTGGTTTGATAAATACAGTTATATAAAGCTGATTACACTCAGAAACACTGCAATTTGTACTTACACCAACATTTCTACAACGTGTGTCAGATCACATTTCATCTTCACCGTCACGTCAGGAGGCCACCGAGCCAGAGACCACTGTTCAGGACCAGGTCAGGGTTAACACTGGATGTTCTTCTTCAAGACGCGGAGACGTTTTCCAGCCGAGTTTGTGGAGACAACAAGATGTTCGAACATTTTCAGCTGTGTTTTGTGAACGAGGTGTTTCTGACGGGACGTGTGAGCGTGTGTGTGGAGACACAACCAGAAATCTCAGCGAGATGTAGGCAACATCAATATTTCCAGTCAGTCGTGTGCGGAGGCAGAACCAGGTGTTTTTCACGGGTCATCAGAACATTTTCTGGACGTGTTTGTGGTATTTTTACAAACTGTAAACCAGAGCATAAACACAGAGTTATATATAATATACAGCTCCTGCGTTACCTTGACTCCTCCGGCTCGGGTTGTAATGGTGGAGGCTGTCAGTATACAACACAGATAATGAAGGGGCTGTGCACTCCAACCTCAAGCTGACACTTATTAGACTGACTCTAATGAACAATATACAGTACAGCACGTAGCGTAGCAGTGTGCTGGTACTCTGTGCTGACTTCCTGCCTCCTGATGTGTCTAATTACTAACAACACTTGCTCACACTCGACACACCCCACACATAAAGGCTTCCTGATCACTAACTAGCTGCTCTATCCACCTTTAAGTCACTCTGATTGGCACTTAAGGAGCAAACTCAGACTCGACAATGACAACCAGGTCATCCTCTGGTGGCCAGCCGTCTCACTCTCTTAACAAACAGCTACAGACTCGTCTCTGCTCTGAGTCCGACCGCATCTCATTCCTCCCGTCTCTCAGCGTGTTTCCTGTCACTTTCTACTGTCAAGCCGGCTAATACGGGCACTCAATCACTGGATGAATGAATGCTGTAATGAGTGAAGACCGGAGGAGACAGCTCAATGGACCGTGCAGTCTGAAACACCACCAACAGAAACAACCCTCCTCACGCTGTCCCGGCGGCAGAGACCACAAATGTGACTTCTTTACGTGGGTACAGGAGGCTGACCTGAACGTGTTTCATCACAGCCACATTCAGGTCACACAGCCACACAGCTCCTTCTCACCTCATATTGACTGATGTGTACTCTGCTCAGTCCGTCTTTAAAAGTGTGTGATGGCGACACACACTTTAACACAAGTCCACAGAATGGCCTCAAATCAGCAGCTTCCAGAGTGAACACACAGCTGTGAGCAGAAACATCTGTCAGGTGTAACACGATTGAGCTCTGAGCTCAAAAACAAAAACACTTATTCATATCCGTCTAATCAGGAGAGATGCATGTGGATGTTTTTCAGCCGATACCGATAACAGAGTACCTGCTTTTCTATAAATACACAGGTCTTATTAATATTGATAAGCATCTTATAAAGGATTTATAACACTTACTACAAGGACCTTCATATAAATGATTACTAAACACCAAACCAAACCCAGTGTGGCAGAAAGCCACCGTGCTGACCTCCAACACGTTCCTCCAGCCGGACACAGTTTCACCTCCATATTTATCTTTTCTCTGAACAGTTGTGGATTCATACAGTCTGAAAAATGCAGACGAAACATTACACTGACACTGAAAACCAGATCTGCTGCCAGATGTAGCAATATAAACCATTTGCTCTCTCCTTGACCCGCCGCCGAGTGCTGTGATCATCTTGAATACCAACATCAGCGACAGTAACTGCAGGTGCTTCACAGCCAGCGAAGAGCTGTGGGCTGCACAACATACACGCTGGCAACACACAACCAGCCTCTTTTCTTTAAGCCATTATGCTGCGCTGTCAGAATCAAACTGAATATGTAAATATATCTCACACAGAAGGGCAGCAGCTCCACATGCCTGACATTATCTGAGTGTTGACACAAATTACAAATGTCTTCCCCTCGACACTGAATCCTCCATCACGTCCTCCTCTAATCATTGAAGTCATGTTTCCATATACATGTGTGCTCCCTGCAAACATATCTGCTGCATTCATATGCAAAGGAGAACTTTTCTTATCTCAACTTTTCACTGATGGAGAGATAATTCATTGCAGAGGATATATTCTGTTGCATAGCAACCTGCAATTATGCATGCTGTCTGCAGAGCAGGTCTCCCTCTCTGTGTCCTCCTGCATCTCCCTCCTTCAAACTACACTGGAGACCTTCCTTCTGCACGAGGAGTGGACACCATTAACACATCAATTAGCTGTGTCAACCGTGGATTTACTCAAGACTAATTCTGCTGCTAGATTCATAAAAACACTGAGCAGATTTATAACTCACTCAAACATCTGACACTCCAGCAGAGCTGACAGAGAAGCATCAGGAGCAGCAGGAGGTGGAGTGGGAGAAAATGGCTGCAGCAGCGCTCACAGGGAAGCAAATGAAGGATTCTGTGGGGAGCTGACGAGCATCAGGCAGGAAAACAGCAAACTGAGCCGGACAGCAGAGCAGAGCAGACCGCTTCAGGGTCACAGAGTCTGGAGTTCTGGGATAGTTTATTACACCTGCTGCTAATAAATCCTCAACAACAGGGAGCACACGGGGAACCTTGGTGCTGATGTAGCCGACTGTTTATCAGGAGGATCCTCACCTCTGCTGCAGACGGGCCAGAAGCAGCAGAGAGAAGCTCCGGCCCGTCCGGTCCGGTGCCGCTCACAGCCACACAGCAGAGTCACCCGAGGAGGCTGAACATGAGCCGGTGCCGTCTGGTATCCAGGAAACCACCGGCTCAATCCAACACAGCAACCTTTTCATTTACAGCACACATTATGTTCCACAGACAGCAGCTCAGCCTGCCTCCTGCTGGGAGCGACGACTCTCTGCTCTCACGTGTCGTTTGATCAGGACTGATTCATAAAAGGAGCACAGGAAACACACTGAGCTTCACTGGACACCAATCACTCCCTCCAGACAGTCCTGATGTAATTCAAACAATCTGCTGACTTTTGAATCTTTGATCGATCACCGATCGCACATGTTTGTCACCAAACTCACGATGAAGACTGTGCAAGATATTTCCCTCCTCGTCTGCATGAAAGTTGGGAAACAGTTGAGTCTCCTCCGGTCAGGTCCTCATGTGTTTCACAGGTTTGCTAAACATGCAGAATAATATGAGCAGTAAACCGTCTGCTCACACTTTAACAACATCCTGTTTATTTATTTTGTTCATGTTTTTACATGTGCAGATGTAACAGAACGTAAGAAACCTCTCCTACAATCCACTGACAGCTTTCATCTGATAAGCAGATCACACTGTGCTGTTTACACGCCCACCTGAATAATCTGGTGCCTCCATAAATCAGATTATGATCAGTTTGTTAATGTGAACGAGCTCATTGTGGTGGAACAGAAACCAAATCATTGATCTACAGCAGAACACATCCAGAGAACAGCTGGAACGAGTCGGCACCAGAACAAACAGACAAACAGAAACAGATCTACTGAGTGAGATTAGATATGTAGAATAACGTTTGTGTCTCCAATAAAATGCTTCAACAAGACTTATACGTGACGTCACTGCTCTCCCAGCATGCCTCCTCTCTAACATGACTCCACCTGACTTCCTCCTTCACTCCTTTGTGTAAATATGGGTCATAAAACAGTCTGTGGTCGTGTTTCTGATGAGGACGAGCTGCTTCACGTCCCAAAAAGACGATTAATGTCTGTTGAATCGAACAGTGTGGTCAGTTGGATCAGCAGATATAAAAAGTTTGAGCGTTAAACAAATCCAGAAGCGGTGCAGCGGGATCTGTTTCTCCCCTCGAGTTATTTCAGAGATCTTTTTACACCAGCGAGGAAGTGGAATAATCAGAAAACATGCGTCAGATCCAGTGAGACAAATGTTAATACCTCTGATGACAGAGCACACAGAGAAAACTACTCCACCCAACATGCAGCTGTTTACTGGAGTCTCTCTGTCTCCCTCAAAACATGAAATTCATGAATAATTTTAAATAATTTGTGAAAATATGAAACAAAAATACAGAAATCACACATATTGTGATTCTGTAGTTGTGGTATTGTTGCCAGAGGGCCTGCGGGTTTCTGTCTGATGTCTTCAGAGAACATCGGTGACAAACAGAACAGAACAGAACACCACACTGGGTTCTGATGGGACACAGATGGTCGGGATGAGTCTGAACTGGACCTGATGCTCAACTCGCGTTAATGATAATAAACTGAAGCCAACAGCAGCACAGACAGGTGACAGACAGGTGACAGACAGGTGACAGACAGGTGACAGACAGGTGACAGACAGGTGACAGACAGGTGACGTCCACCTGCATCAGATACACACTCATCGGTAACTAATATCTCAGAGAGCTGTTTGTTTGGCGGCGTGCTGCTTTGTCGCAGCGCTGCATGTTGAGAAACCATTTGAGTGTTTTAACGGAGCGTAATGAGGCTGATTTGATGGCTGACACACACAAAGCAAACAAACACCGGATCAGTCACGGATCAGACGGGACGTGATGAAGGAGTCCGGGTCGCCCGGGTGGAGCTGCGTCTACTCCACTGATAATAATCAGAATCCAGATGTGAGCGCCTGATGATGTTTTCTGTGTCACTGCTCATCATCTCGTCCGTCCTCCTCCAGGTCACCGCGGTGGAGAGGAGGTCATGTGACTCAGGCTCCGCCGGGCGATGCCTCGCCTGCTCAGTCGGCTCCTCATCCACACACTTCACATACATTATGATCTGTGTCAGATATGCTGTTAAAACATCTTCTTTTTCCTGTTCAAAGGTTTTTTGTTTGTGAAGTTTTTGGGGATCTGAGGACAGAAGATGGTGTTTCAGTCTGTCGAGCCCGCTGAGGTGATGAAATAAAACTGATGTGGTTCTGCACGACCTCCACCTGCAGACATCTGATCCGTCTCAGGCTGGAGTTCACAATCAGATGTAGAAGGCTGGAGGAAAGCTTTGCTGATCTGATCAATAATATTATATAATAATAATAATATAATATAATAATAATATCAACACCTAATAACAATATAAATGATTAATCTGACTGTTTATCTCGTTTCATGGTCAAACGTGTTCACAATAATGATTTCAACAGTCAAATCTAGTTTTATCTAGTTTTCCTAATGAGAAGTGAAAAGTCGACCGGATGAGCTGAAGTGAATTAAAACAATAAAAGAACTGAATTTTCTTAATTAAGATGTAAAAAACCTGTTATTATCTTTCTTCTGTTATATTCTATAATCAAAGTGGGCAGAACCACCACCGTCACTAAAGTTCTGTTCTGATTAAGTTCTTTGTATTTTTATAATCGATGTGGGAGAAAATGGATCAGTTTAGGTTTTGTGATTCTTCCTTTAAACTAGCACTTCACCTGTTAGCTTGATGCTAACAGATAATGGGAATTGCCATTAACTTGCTCACAGAAATGACACCACACTTGCAATATCACCTCAGCACAGAATGAATTTAACTTCACACGACTAACATACAAACATGAACGCTGATGATGTTCCACAGTGATACCTGCTGACTCAGCGACTGTCTGTTGCTGAAAGAATAAAAATCGCAATAAATTCTGATGTTGAATCACAAAACATATTGAACTTCACCTAAATATCATGACAATATTAAATGTCAGACCAGGTCAACACTCATCTACATGCTTCATTATTTAGCTTCCATGTAAACTGATTGATTGATTGATTGATTGATTGATGAACTGTGATTTCTGTCAGGTGACCACAGCTCCTGATCCTGAAGATCAAACTGATCAGTTTCAGAACATCAGAGTTTGGATCTTCCTGTTTCATGCTGTCTTACATGACATAATGTTGATTGTTTCTGTATTGATGATTCAGTTCCCAGCAGCAGCATCAGTCCCTCAGTGTGACTGCAGGTTTCTGCTACAACAGTCCAGGTTTATAACTGTTATTATCAATTATAAGTAAAGATTTACTACAGAGTCACGTTGTGATGAATGATGTATTTGATTGACTGAAGGTTCTGCAGCTTTCTGAAGCTGCGTGAATCAACTCCAGTCACAGTCACACGTCAGCCGGCACATTACAGACTGTGAGCATAATGAAGTATTCCATATTATATAGTATTAATAATAAATATGCAATGGTTGATTCCTAATGAAGCACCATTAGAGCTGAGCTGCTTAAACTCATGAAACATATTAAAGTTTCCTCCACAGGCGTTAATTTGGTCGTGCATCAGTCCAGCCATGAATAATTCCATACGTCTCACTCGTTAGTGTGACGACCTCACGCCGGATTATTCCATGAATGTACAGAAAGAATTACTCCCTCAAACCGCTGTCACTTCCAAGATGTGGTTCCCCAAAGCAGGTCGCAGGGAGCCGAGCCCGGCCCGGCCCGGCCCGGAGAGAATCCAGGGAATCCCCGGGAAAATAAGTGTAATGGTTTAAGCACACGCCACTCCCCAGGACTTCATGTAATGAGAGGTTTTATGATGAGTTCTGCTCATTAGTCTCTGTTTGCACGGGGACTAATGGCACACTGCTGCAGATCTCCACTTCGTCCTAATGAGCTTCACGTGGGAGTCGTTTCTGCTCCGAGTTCAGAGGTCGTCACTCTCACTCACTGAGCCTCAGAGACAACGTGTGAGATGCCACGCTATACAAACTGACAGAGAGCTGTCTGCAGAGATCCACCTCCCGACGGCACCGCTGGTCAGACAGGAGCTCTGCTCACAACTACAATCACACACATGCTCTGATCTGCCCGTCCTTCACACCGACCCAGTCGTCAGAATAACTGTTTGATCGACTGTGCTGATGGGTGGATACGTTCGGTACAAGCACCACTTGTTCAGGTCAGACAACATCATGATTTGGCTTAAAACACCTGCTTCTGTCTCCACAACCACAGCTGGAAACTGTCCTGCCTTCATGTGATATTATCTCATTTTGTTGCCACAAAACTTGACTGGTAAATGTCCACGTCTCATCACAACACGCTCTTCTGTTGCCATAAATATGTCTGTAATATTGCAGTGTTTCTTTGAAAGCTTCCCATTTTGTTGTCACGGAAACATGATCTCAGGCTCAAACACCCTCCATGTTGCCCCGAGCTCGGCTGTGATTACCTGCAGTCTCAATATAATTATTCTGTAATTTTGCCACAGAACCGTCTGAAAAATGTCTTGACGTCTTGTCAGAAATATGAAGCTGTGTTATCACAGACTTGACTGGAAATTTACCAACGTTTCTTCAAATATCTCCTTTTTTGTTTCAACACAAACTGATGGAAATGTCCTGACATGTTGTTAAAAACAGAGTATGAAAGTTGTCCTGTATTAATCTTTGTCTCCTCCTTAACCCTGGCAGCTGCCGGCGTGTTGCTCTGTGTTTATAGACGTCATCTAATGATTCCTTAAATAATGATATCAATAGAAAAATGTGTGCAGCCTCTCCACTCGGCTCAAACTGCACTCGACGCCCACCAGACGTTTTATAGCTGCATCGATGCAACTAACAACCACTCAAACAGAAGAGGAGTGAAACGATCCACCACATTTACGGCTGCTCTCGCTCTGTTGTTCCACATGAACACTGAGATAATATATCATATTATATCATATTAACTCTTTCATTAACATTTGAACTGGAGTCCTTCCCTCCACCGTTTCTCCCTGGAGACTCTGAGCCTGTAAACAATGAGGCTTCTTATCTCATTGCTTCTTCTTCATTCATATTTTATGCAAATTAATTCATCATGTAGCTTCATGAGCTGCTGACCTGGAGGACTTCATCAGTCCCAGAACCAGAACTAAAGGCTGCAGCAGCTTGAGCATGTGGAGGTTCTGTTGGTGGCTGACGGGCGGGTCGGGTCACAGGACAGCTCGATGTTCAGAAAGATGTTAATACTTATGAGGAGAATGAAGTAAGAACCAGGACGGCGAGCTCTCTGTGCAGCAGACAGACGGCTGCGCAGGAACACCGCTGCAACGTTTAGATAGAAATATATTCATATCAGCTCAGCAACACTTTATAGTTCTACAGTCGCTTTTCTTCGTCCGCCTGTTTTGTATTAATTATTCTGCACTGAAGGTCAAACACTGCTGTAGTTTAAAAGCCTCGACTAGTTGTGATTATTTCTTTCAGTCATAACTCATGTTTGATCAGTGTTCCTCCTCAGCCACCGTACCAACATGTACGACTGGACGTGTTCTGAAGGAGCTGTGTTCTGATCCACTCAGTCGGACTGAAGGCTGCCGAGCCACAGACCTGCTGAGAGAGTGTCTGTCCGGACAGAACCAGGCTTTGTTAAAGACAACACCTGATCTTTTTCTATCCTGATCCAGCTGCTTTTGTTCTTCCACTAAGAAATCCAGTTAAACTCGAAGCGGCTGAAACATCCTGACTTTCAGTCACCAGTGCAGCAAAACTTCTAAAATTGCTGGATCGTTTTCACACAGCAGAACTCATTTCACCTTTTCATCACAGCCCAACAGCAGATGAAACTTCATATCTTCAGTTTTTCTTTAATAACTTTTTTAGCCTCCAAACTCAAGCTGAGATAAACTCAACGACTCCTTCAGGGATTATCTGTTTCTCATGACAAACTAAATCTGAGTCGAAAATACTGGCGACTATTTTCAAATCTGAGAGCGACTGAACTCTAATGGAGATGTTTTCTGGTTCAGGTGAACATCAGATTCATGATTCGTTCCCTGGCCAACATTAACACCCGAGTCCGTCTGTGTAACGAGCGACGGAGGAGGAGGATCTGTTCCGGCGCAGCGTTCCTCTTTAATGAACAAAATTGTGCAGCGTCCTTGTAGACATCAGAGGTCATTTTGTTTCCATCAATGCACTCGACAAAACAATGCAGCTGAGTGCTGGAGGGGGACGTGACAGTACGGCTCCAACAAAGCCAACAAAATCCACAGACAGGACTGATGGTTCTGAAGGGGACGGCTGTGTGGACTCTGCTGGTGGAACCCTGTCGACCGGAGCCACATCTGCATGCATTAGCTTCTGCTGTTCACCATCCACAGTGGAGGAGCTTCAAAGAGGACGGCGAGCTGCCAGAGGGCTGAAAAGCATCGGGGTCCAAAGATCCAGACTTCTATTGCGCTGTGTGTTTTACATTTGCCCCTCGCAGGGAGGAGGCAAACACTTTTATCATCACCTCGGCTTCGGACAGAATCGAGCTCTTCAGGGGAGAGAAAGAGACGAGACGGCTCTCTGAGTCCAGAACACACAGAATGTCACTGAAGATAAAATTATGCTCAAAGTCTGAATGTATAAAGGCCCATTCTGTGTTTGTTCACACCGAGGAGGACACTGGGAGGACAAATTCAGCAGACAGCAGAATCAGCCTCCTCTCTTCTGGTTCCACCAGCGTTCGGACCGCGGCTGCAGACATCAGAGAGCTCATGTTGGGCTCACAGCACCAGCTCAGCTCAGCTCAGCCCAAACCTGCTGGACCAGGTCGAGGTCAAAAAACCAGACGGGGAAAACATTTCTCTCTGTCGACGTACGAAGGAAACCAGACCGTCATCATCATCAGAAAGAACAGACTGATTCATGAGCTGAATGACTCACAGACATCCAGCAACCTGCAGCCGTACGTCCTGCACAGTGTTTAACTCAGTGTGACTCAGTGACTGCACTAACAGCAGCAGCTGATCAGTGCAACGTGAAGCTGCTCGTTAGTTAATGTTGGCTGACTGCATTTCTAAGCTATCATTAGTAACTTCTGCTAAATATGAATCAATTAGAAACCACAACATGGAAATGTTTGGCCGGTTTAAACGTCAGCTGACTACGTTTCTACATCGGCGTTTCTTCATGTTGCAGCTTTACGTTTGTTCAGGTGGAATTCTCTCTCTGGTCCTGGCGCTGTGCTGACACTCGGGTTTGGGTTCAGAACATCAGGGTCTGAATTAAAACATGCCAGGTACAGCTGTGATTCAACAGATTGGTCCTTATTATCAACGGCTAACAGTCATTTAGCGCTGGAGATGAAGCATCTGGCCTCTTTATTAGCTGTAGCATTAATTCATTTTTTTGATAATTTCAGGGAGGCTGGTTCTGGATGTAGAAATATCTCTGATGAGATCCAGAGAGATGATAAAGATAACTGTGCATTAAAAAGAGAAGACAGAAATATCTGTGGGAGCGTGCCGGCGTCCTGTGGAGGTCCAATTAAATGTGCAGGCTCTAGTTTCATATTCGATGATATGAATCCAGTATTAGTCATTAACGGGGGAGGATGGTGATGACTGTGTTAAAGGAAGGGGAAGAAAATGGAAAGAGGAAACACGACACACGAGGCGAGAGAGTTTCTCACCTGAGTCGAGCTGCAGACTGAAGGCCTGCGCACAACTTCAGAATTATTCATGGTGCCAGCTGCCAAACGTGGACATGTTGCGTTTATCGAATGCAAAACCAGAAGAGTCCACGATTACAGTGCAATCACGTTCTGATTGGAAAACCTCGACGGAAGAAGAGGAAAGTGGCAGAGGCAGTTTTGTCTTTGGACGGGCATGATTACATCTATCGAGGAGAAGAAGAAGTCAGACAGAACGCTCCACTTTGTCTGGTTATTTTTATTAACAGTCAACACCTGAGAGAGGAAACAAGCCCTGCAATTAGTATTCAGTCCCTGAAGTAATTGATGCTCTGAGGGTTTGGAAGTGGATCATATTGTTGATGGAATAATACGGTTAATACGCCCCGAGTGTGAGAGCTAATAATGCTCGTTTTCAGCCTCCAATAAGCGAGAGGATCTAGTTTTCATCATTCCTCCCACAACATTGCAAAACACTCGTCTTCAGGGCTTTGTGTGTTCGTGTGTGTTTCCACTCCAACACAATACCCTTGAGAAAATAATAAATACTATAATATGCTGATGAATTGAGGAAATGCTGGAAGTGAGCTGCGAGGTGATTTCAGTGGCAACCATTCTTCCACTGGAGAGTTTCTCTGCTCCTGCAGTAATGAGGCCGCTGTGAGATTGACCTTGCTTAAATGGCATTGCTAATAATGCTACAAGGAGCACAATCAGGGCATTTAATCACCCGGCCTGTTCCTGCTCTTCATGAAGCTGCATTATGAGCAGCGCTGGTGCCTAGAAACAAAAACCTGAACACGTTCTCTTGACTACTATAGCTTTAAACTTTATGAATTTTGGGACTAAATTTGCTCTGTGCACTTTGTTATGCACTCTGCTGAAAGCTAAGCTCTGCAACAGCTTAATCAGTAACGCATAATGCTGCTAATCCTGCCGAATCCTTAACAAGTCGCCCTGCCAGACAACATGATTTGTGACAGATTCCTGCCATATATCCAAATGTTTACATGACCCTGCACCAGGGTGACATTCACTGCACCGTCACACTCTCAGACGCTCACTAATAACCTCTCTCTGCTGTATTCTCTGACGGGTCTGTGATCAAAGACCAAGACGTTTTGTCACTTGTACACTAAGAGCCGGTGGAACAGTCCTAATTCCTGCTCCTCTCAGGCAGGAATTACACTCTGAAAGGCCTTTCTTCCTTGAGACAAAGCAGCCAAGTGGGGAGAGAGCCGTGAAGCCTGAGTGGGTGATGGAGACTGTAATTGGCACCACGCCTCACTAAGCACATACCAAAGGTGTAGCGATGGGTGATGGAGTGACATATGGAGGCCAGGAGAAGTAAAGGCAGCGCCAATTTCTGACACGTGAGACGCTCTGAGGAAAAACCACAACGACAGTTTGATTCAGTGTGTTCCAGCATCTTAAGAGACTCAAGATGATGTTTGTTTCATATTGATGACATTAATAGTACATTTAATTACTCAGGAGCAGGTCGGCACCTCGCATGGAGGCCGTCAGGACATGAGTGTGTGTGTGAATGAGTGAATGTGTAAAGAGTTTTAATTTACTCAAGTCTCAGCTGTCGTCTTAGCTTTGGCCATCGTGTTTATCATTTATCATCTGTATAGTTATGCTTATCATCATGTTTATAGTTCTTTTTATCATAGTGTTTGTCATGTTTATCGTCATGTTTATCATCGTGTTTATTATCGTGTTTATCATCATGTTTGTCATCATGTTTATCCTGTTTATCATCATGTTTATTATCATGTTTATCATGTTTATCATCATGTTTATCATGTTTATCATCATGTTTATTATCATGTTTATCATCATGTTTATCATGTTTATCATCGTGTTTATTATCGTGTTTATCATCATGTTTGTCATCATGTTTATCCTGTTTATTATCATGTTTATTATCATGTTTATCATGTTTATTATCATGTTTATCATGTTTATCATCATGTTTATTATCATGTTTATCATCATGTTTATCATGTTTATCATCATGTTTATCATCGTGTTTATTATCGTGTTTATCATCATGTTTGTCATCATGTTTATCCTGTTTATTATCATGTTTATTATCATGTTTATCATGTTTATCATGTTTATCATCATGTTTATTATCATGTTTATCATCATGTTTATCATGTTTATCATCGTGTTTATTATCGTGTTTATCATCATGTTTGTCATCATGTTTATCCTGTTTATTATCATGTTTATTATCATGTTTATCATGTTTATTATCATGTTTTATCATGTTATCATCATGTTTATTATCATGTTTATCATCATGTTTATCATGTTTATCATCATGTTTATCATCGTGTTTATTATCGTGTTTATCATCATGTTTGTCATCATGTTTATCCTGTTTATTATCATGTTTATTATCATGTTTATCATGTTTATCATCATGTTTATTATCATGTTTATCATCATGTTTATCATGTTTATCATCATGTTTATCATCATGTTTATTATCATGTTTATCATCATGTTTATCATCATGTTTATAATCATGTTTATTATCATGTTTATCATCATGTTTATCATGTTTATCATCATGTTTATCATCATGTTTATCATGTTTATCATCATGTTTATCATGTTTATCATCATGTTTATTATCATGTTTATCATCATGTTTTATCATCATGTTTATCATCATGTTTATCATCATGTTTATTATCATGTTCATCATGTTTATCATCATGTTTATCATCATGTTTATCATGTTTATCATCATGTTTATCATCATGTTTATTATCATGTTTATCATCATGTTTATCATGTTTATCATCATGTTTATCATCATGTTTATCATCATGTTTATTATCATGTTCATCATGTTTATCATCATGTTTATCATCATGTTTATCATCATGTTTATTATCATGTTTGTCATGTTTATCATGTTTATCTTGTGTGTCATTTGTCAGGACTTTACTGTGAAACATGGCAACATTCCCACATCTTCATCAGAAGCAGCCATTAGATGAGCACATATGAAGTAAACAAGATTAACTGGAACAAACCACGTAACTGGAAGACAAGCTGACACACACACATTATCATAAAGTGTTAATTGTGTTCATGCAGCAGAAAACTCTGTGTGTGTGTGTGCATGTGTGTGTGTGTGTGTGTGTGTGTGTGTGACTACAGTAAGTACAGTGGGTCAAAGCTGAACTTCTGTCCAACTGTTCAGAGGTCGAGCAGCTGACCTGTGAACAGTTGGACGGCCGTCAGAGTCCAAATCTTTCAACACAAACTGGAACACTAAATCTGTCTCTGTCTCCCTCACACACACACACACACACACACACACACACACCACCACACCACCACACACACACACACACACACACACACACACACTGGCCTGAGAATAAAGATGGCTCCTGACAGCCGGTCATGTTCACAGCTCCACCTGGCCTTTGTCATAGGTGAACTCATCACATCAGATCTGATAGAACAGAGTGTCGCAGTCAGCCACGCAGCAGCTTTGTGATGCTGCCAGCGAGTGAAGACAGACTGAAGCTTCATCACGCCAACGTCCCATTTAAGTCTCGTCACAAACGTTAAGCCGTTACAGTCGAGTCGGGAGACTTTCTGAAAAGATTTAAAGTTTTTTCATCAACCTGAAAACTGTTTCCAATTTGTCACATCGTGACTACGTTAACTTCCTGTTAGCAGTGGTGAGATGTGTACAGATTACAGGCTGACAGAAGCACAGAGGACATCACACGCTGAGCTTCAGTGAGACTCAACACAGCGTTGATCGTCTCATTATTCTGACAGTCACTCTTCTTATCTCACAACCAATCACAGTGCAGCCGTCACTCCCACTGCTGCGACTATTTACACACCTCTTATTATCTACCTGGTATTACAAGCAGCAGAAAACATGTCAAATACATTAATTCATCTATATTTGTACTTTTGACCCTTAAAGGTGCAGTATGTAAGGTTATGGTCATTCTGACATCATGACATCATTGTACTGTGTTACTGATGTTTTTAATGATTCAGTTCTCAGTCGTTTGCTGTTTCAGTGCACTGATGTTGTTTTTAGGTGAGTATTTTCGTTGGTGCATCACAGCAGCTCACCTGGTGGAGTGTGTGAACTCAGTATGAACCCAGGAAGGATTCTCAGCTCACGTCATCCTCCCTCCCAATCTCACAACCGTCCTGTCAGACTAATCAGTCCTTTAACCCCTTAAGGAACACCGCTGCAACATAGGAACACCCTTGTGTTTGGACGGAAACCAAAACCTGTGTTCCAACCTCTGTAACTCTGTGTCAGTATGTCATAGAATCACACTTGAGGGTGTTACCTTTCCAAGCACATCCCTGAGTCTCAAACTATGTGGGAGCTGTCATGCTTTTAATTTTGGTATGTTGTTTTGGAAAAGAACCTTAAAATGGGGGCGTTCACTATGAGGTTAAAACACATAGAAACCAAGAACCTGCTGCTGATACTTATCCTCCAGCGCTCGCATTCGAGGGATCACTGCAAAAAAATGTTTCTATCCAGATATATTATTGCTATCAGATGTGTTATCCGCCCCAATTATATGAAATCAGTCGGCTCTACACTGAGACACTTTAACGTCCCTGAAAAGAGACAAACAGAGAGCTGTGCCGTGAGGAGCCAAACAGTAATTGAATCTCTTACTGTGGTATTTTATGATATTCCCGGTAATAAAGAGCAAAAACCAAAGACCACTGTGTCACTTACACACAGAGACCTTCAGGCAGACTTCCTGATGAAGGTCTAATGAAATGAACCACAGAGCAGCGGGCATGCAGATGCTACAAGCCCGGCTGTATGCATATCTGCTGGTCCACAGTGATGCGTGGGCAGCGGACTCGTCTTCTCTCACGGCTGTCCAGGGCAAAGGAGTCAGTGGTTTAAGATCAATGTGGGATAAACCTCTCCTCATCCTCGGAACAACAAGCCTCCTCCTGCACCCGATCACAGGGGCTTCGGGAGGCTCAAGGCTTTTCTGAGCTCCCTGAGATGCAGCGAGGTATTTGTGCTGCAACATGAGCCTTGGCCCCGTAACCTTCTGCACAGCGTTGGCCATTTTGTATTCATGAAAAGCTGCGAGAGGAGATGGAGAATTTGCTGTAAATGGGCTTGATTAATCTGGCAGTAAAGGCATGCTGGGATGACAACTTTAAGATGCAAACTGCTCTTTCATCAGCGTGCAGCCTTTATCACAATTATCTGTTTTCAGCAGCCTAATCTTTGCTTCATCTGCGAGGACACTGCTGCTGCTGCTACTGCTAAAGTAAGCACACATCTCAAACGAGAGCAAACTCTGACCTTGATAAGTGCATAAAACTGCCAAAGGCCGGTTCCACTCAGAGCAGTAAATATATGGCAGTGGGAACACAACAGCTACAAGCTAGTCTCTCTCTCAGGTACTCAAATGTTTGGCAGAGAGCCACTTTGGAAAGAACAAATCATCGCAGCAGCTGCACTTATCTGTGGATATTCTGTCTGTCCTCTCACAAAATGAGGGGAATAAAAAGCCGACTGTGTCCTGCACCGTTCCTCCTTCTGTCCATCTTTATCAGACAACTGCTGCACAACACAGCGAAGGAGGCCGTCTGTCGGCGACCTCGGCTTCACTTCACACCAGCAGAGGAAGCGTTTCGTAGACGACAGATAATTAAAAGTTTAATTTCTTCATCCTTGTGTTAGTGTTAGAGCGACACACACGGGTCATCCCCAACACGCCGTGAAAGCAAGTGACTCCCAGAACATCACGACCGCCGCAGCGCCAACTGTTCAAGAGAATGAACGAGATGATCTGGTGAAAGAGTTGGAACGACCTACATAGACAGAATGTGTACATTAACAGCAGCAGTACTGTGTTCCACCGTGACACAAACGGTCAGAACTCTGTTTCTTCCCTGGTGGTCGCTGAGAGGAACATCGAGGGCTTTCTTTGTTCAGGCGTCTTATGAAATGTCAGTGCAACAACACGAGCTCCACCCTGCAGCCGCTTCAGCTGCACCGTGATGACACTGAGAGCTTCATCAGCTCCTGTCCATTATATTTCATCCCATGTCACACTGCAGAAAAGCTGTAATATGGGACTGATCACTGCTGTTGAATTGTCCAGGTCTTTGCTCAGTGGTCCGGTCCTGAAGATGTACCAGTGCATCTCAAAGGTAACACATCTGGAATCCATGAGCACGTCTGCACCACGTCAGAGATCTCTCAGCAGCGAGGCCTCAGAACAGAACAGAGAGACAATCACAAGCTTCCTTTGTGTCAGACAACAGTTACTGCTGCTCGGCTGAATGCAGAGTAGAAAGAAAGGCAGAGCAGGAGAAAAGCTGCAGGAATCAACAACAAACACAACACAGGCAGTCAGAACCTGTCCCACCAGGTGAGCGAGCCTCAGCTGTTCCTCTACAGAACCCAGTCAAAGCAGGACGGATCACCGTGAAGCATCAGCCAACAGTGTTTCAGGTGTTATCACAGAAGAGTCGCAGGGCGCCGTGAGAATCCCTGACGAGCTCAGGTCAGATGAGGAGCAGTCGTCCCGACCACCAGCAGAGCGAGCGCGCTGCATGTTGGTCGTCTCGACTTCTGACCGCTCGTGTCGGCAGGTTAATAACTTCCACAGTGTTCACGCATACAGAGGAGGATGTGGGCGACTCGCTCTCTGCGGTAATGAGATCTCTCTGCGTACTTCACTGTGGCTGTCAAACATCATGATTCTACACGCAGTGCAACACTTTGTATACATACTCAATGTTACTCATTATAATGCAGCTGGCCTCAGTCTGCATGTTGATCTGAGCTTTGCATTCGTGTGGACCTCCGCTCCAGTTAAATCCATGTCAGCAGGGTGCAACAGCTGAAGGATCACGTCTTCAGAAATCTCAACTTAAATGCCCAGAAATGACATCATCCCTCATCAGTAAACTGCTCACAGCGAGCTGCTGTTTACCAGCCGCCATCGACACAGAACACAGAGACCAGAGGCAGATCTGATGCTCACAGGCAGAGTCACAATACTAATGATTCATCAATGGATTTGATCTGAAAGTCACAATTCAAGTCTGTTCTATCCCTTCAGCTCTGATGGCTGTACAACTGTTGGACAATCTCACTTCATTACTAGTAAAGATCAACAGATGGCTGGTTTCATGTCCCGACTGAAGATATTTCACAACAACAGCTCGACTTTGTCCAGGACTTCAAATCATATTCACCAGAAATAATCAACAAACAGTGAGACAACGCTAAACAGGAAGAGAGCGACATTCAGTTCCTCTAATCTGCCCAGAGTGAGCCCTCTTCACAAACAAGTCAATAAAGGATCTCTGAAAAAGAAACCAAACAAACATGTTTCCTCTGGTACCAGTCAGCTGATCACACAGGGGAAGAGTCTGGAAGAGATGCTGCAGGCTAACGCTAAGCTAGCTGCAGGCTAATGCTAAGCTAGCTGCAGGCTAATGCTAAGCTAGCTGCAGGCTAATGCTAAGCTAGCTGCAGGCTAATGCTGAGCTAGCTGCAGGCTAACGCTAAGCTAGCTGCAGGCTAACGCTAAGCTAGCTGCAGGCTAATGCTAAGCTAGCTGCAGGCTAACACTAAGCTAGCTGCAGGCTAACGCTAAGCTAGCTGCAGGCTAACACTAAGCTAGCTGCAGGCTAACGCTAAGCTAGCTGCAGGCTAACACTAAGCTAGCTGTGTTGATTTTAAAGTATTGTGTTTTTCGTCTGGACACAGGAGAATCGCTGATCTCGCTCTAGATTTCATTATTCCAAATTAATATCTTATTTGGATAAGAAATCGTGGCGCCCTTCTGCTTACTGTGGGGTCGAAACAAATGACTGAAATCCTTCTGAGCGTCTTCATTAACAGCCTTTTTCAGTTTGTAATGTTTAATCTTTAACATCCTGATCACTGTCACAGACTCGCTCTGCCTTTCATCAAGCACCCGGCTGCTGCAGGATTTCCAGCTCAGACTCACCAGAGGCCCAAAATGATACCACATTCGTTTGTAAATAAATTTATGATGTCTCATAAATTTCAATTGGAATATGTACCCATGAAATGTGTTTGTGTTGCTGTGAGCTATGAAGCCCTGTGCTCCGTCTCTGCTCTGGCATTTTTCTGAGGCTCGCACATCCTGCTGAAATTGCTTGCTGCTTTGTAGTTACCCTCACACACAAATTTGCATCAAATTTCTGCTATCTTGAATGTTTGGGATCATTTGCATGATGCTGTTTGCTATCTGACAGGCTGTGTACTTGACTGTGTCAGGACGTGAAGAGGCTGGAACATGGAATCACTGAGACGGACCATTCTGGAACAATCGGTTCATTCCCCAAATCTTTTCATTCTCCTGCAAAACAAAGTCTAATGTATCTATTAAAGGGGCAGAAAGCAATATTTCCTCCCTGGAGCACAAATTAACCGTATGTGTGGAGGGCTGATGGGGAGCGACCGCCGCTGAGAGCTCACAGAATCTGTTCAGGGCTCTGAGAGTTCCTCCTCGGCAAGAGAGGTCGATCACGGACAGGCTGCCGGAGGGTCCTGAACTTTACACGCAATATAGACTACACACACATACACACATGTTAAAGGAGCAGCTCGACTGAAAATCCTCCTCCTCCCTCCTGATGATATAAAGTCCTCCTCTCCTCCTCCTGATGATATAAAGTCCTCCTCTCCTCCTCCTGATGATATAAAGTCCTCCTCTCCTCCTCCTGATGATATAAAGTCCTCCTCTCCTCCTCCTGATGATATAAAGTCCTCCTCTCCTCCTCCTGATGATATAAAGTCCTCCTCTCCTCCTGATGATATAAAGTCCTCCTCTCCTCCTGATGATATAAAGTCCTCCTATCCTCCTCCTGATGATATAAAGTCCTCCTCTCCTCCTCCTGATGATATAAAGTCCTCCTCTCCTCCTGATGATATAAAGTCCTCCTCTCCTCCTGATGATATAAAGTCCTCCTATCCTCCTCCTGATGATATAAAGTCCTCCTCTCCTCCTCCTGATGATATAAAGTCCTCCTCTCCTCCTCCTGATGATATAAAGTCCTCCTCTCCTCCTCCTGATGATATAAAGTCCTCCTCTCCTCCTCCTGATGATATAAAGTCCTCCTCTCCTCCTGATGATATAAAGTCCTCCTCTCCTCCTCCTGATGATATAAAGTCCTCCTCTCCTCCTCCTGATGATATAAAGGAGCTTCATAGTTGAACAGAGTTGCAGCGTTCTGCTGAACAGCTGAAGCAGCTGCAGACTTGATTTAAAACAGAGAAACAACAACAAAACAATGAATCAAACTGCTTCATACATCTGCTGTAAGTCTCCAGAAGCTCTGAGATCACTAACTGATCTCAAAAGACGTCATTTACACACATTTTTTGCTGAAATCTTCACCGTAGCTACTCAGGTGTAAACTGTAGCGTGCTCTCCATCTGAGGCGGGTGCACGAGCTGACCGAACATGAAGGGTGTTAATAAAATCTTTTTTGGGAGATTTGGACAGAGGCTCCAGAGACTTGGATTCTGAAACTGTGAAGCATCAGAAATGTTTTGTGGATGATGAAACTAAAGGATCTAAAACTTCTTCCACCACCAGATACATGTTCTTGAATATTTAACTTACAACTTGAGCCCTGTAAACATCCCGGGAACCCTGTTTACTGTGTCCACTGCACACTTAAATCTACAGTATCCATCAACACTGGAAGGTGACACGACAGCCAGCGCTCTTTTACTTCCTATCACTCACATTTGGAGCCTCCAACGTTCCTCCATCCAGAACAATCTGCTCTCACAGATGGAGGCGAGGCTGCAGAAGTGCATCCATACATGTGATCAAGTGCTGGTGTCCCGTTGAAAAGCATTTGGAAAATGATTTACCTCCAGCTGCTCCGCTCGGCGTCATAAACCTGAAAACAACAACTGGAAAACCAGCGAGGGATCTCATTCGTTCACAGACGACAGCAGGTCGACTTCCATCTGCAGACAGAAGGCGGCGGCCATTAATCTGATGGCACCTTTCAGCGCTGCGTCTTATTGGCTGCTGCTAATTAGCTGGAGAGAAAAAAAGCTTTCTGCTAAGGTTGAATTTTTACCGTTGAGTCCAAAACTGTCGAGATGATGCTGAAAAAGTCACTTCCATAATCAAGTAGTGCAGCTTTCTCTTCAGTTCTGTACGACAACAAGCACTTTGCCTGGTCCTGCACTGAGAACAGGCACAGACACGGTTCAGTGAAATGAGCAGAACCAAAAACCAAAGCTGCTGGAAGAACGTTTGCTCTGCTTTCAGCTGAACACACGTCAGACTGAACGGGACTGCGAGGATGGAGATGGACGTGTTGTAGCAGCCTGGTGCCTCTCAGAGCGGACTGGTCTGTCTTCAGTAGATCAAGACTCCCAAAGAGAACCTGTCTGCAGCCGGGAAATACTTTAGGTAAAGTAAAAGTGCCGGTGGTTCACTCGGTGGTTTTCTGCTTATCTGCACAAAAGGAATGAAATTGACAAGAACAGTTGAAGTTCTACAGTATTTTTGCATTTTATTGGTTGAATGGCAGAAGGTCAGCGACGAGACGCTGTGCAGATACTTCTCCTCAAGTGCACTTCGTGATCGAAACCTGTGAAGTCTAGAAAATAAAATATCCTTCCAGTTATAAAGGAGATCGTGAGGCATTAAATGTGTACAGTCATTGACCCAGTCATTGACCCAGACACAGAATAAATGTTAGAAATATACTTCTGTGCAAACCCACAGATATGTTGACGACTCTGTGCTCACAGTCTGGTTCTGTTGAGGCACAAAAACCACTCGGTCAGAGTGAGTTGGTCGTCACGAACGCAGCTGAAAAATGTTGTGACACCTCATCAAAAATATTTGTCCCGTATGAATCTGAATGTGTCCACGGTTCATGTTCACACACTGCCAACATGAAACTGTGGCGGCTGGAGATGGATGTTGTTAACAGGATCCTTCTCAGGCCTCCTGTACGAACAAGTGGCACTGAAAAAGGATTCAGATCAGTTTTACAGTGAATTCTGTAATAAAAGACTCTGTTGAATCCGTCATGTTGAGGTTAGACACAACTCACAAACCAAAAACCACATCTCAGTTATCCACAGCCTGTTTTGCCTCTCAGCTGATTTATCGGCCTGAGCTTAACTAAACCTAATATCCATCTCATCGCATGATCTGTGCTGAACTGCCGCTGACATTTGCCAGATTGTGTTCATGGGCTGATATCCACGCAGGCTCCTCTGAATGATGGCCACGAGGCACTGCTGCACTCACGCCTCATCTGAGAAATCCCCAGTGAACACTCCATCATCCTTCAGCCGCTCCGGAGCTGCACGCAGCGTCTCGCCGCCTCCATCACACTCAGCTGGCTGCTTCAGCTGAGCTACATCTACAGCTGCAGCTTCAACCGTCCACTCAGAATCACTCGTTTCCTAAAGAGCTCGGCAATGAAACAACACGCCTTCACACTGTAAAGCTTCGGCAGGTTGCTGTCAGTAAATGCTGCTTCAATTAAACTCCATCAATGCCCTTTTCTGCACGACGTCGTGCTGAATGAATGTCAGAGAAAATGAGAATGACGGTACAAAATGAGACGCGTGTAAAATATAAATGACGCCTCGAGCTGAGAGGTCGTCCTTGGTGAGACGGTAACAGTTAGCAGGGTCAAGCTGGGAGTGAAGGATCACAATGTCTTCCTTCTTGGCACGAATACCTTCTTCATCTCACACACACACACAGATAGGTTGGACTAAAAATATCCCTGACAGCCAGGTACGTCCTCTCAGTCAGCGCTCACAACAACATGTACCTACACAGCATTCACACCACATCACATCTGACTAACTCCAGAGACACAGGAACCGGTTCTGTTCTGATCATCAGCAGGATCCACTCAGAGTCTCACCTCCTTCTGAAGCGTTTAGTTAGAAAGTAGAAACATTCATGAATTCATAAATTCTGGAAGCATTTTGATTTGTGTGCATGAATTCTAGAAGTCCTGAACAAAATAAAGCCATGAAAATTCAAACTAAAGACGAGAACACTAGTTGTGTCTCTGTTAGGATCCTCCTGTTCAAAGTGAATGTGCTGTCAGTGAATCGAGACTTCCTGCAGAGGTTTCACAGGGAACAGCTGTTTAAACCAACCATCTCATCAATGCTTCATCTCGTTTGGAAGGAAAACAATCATACATGGTTTCTGGATTAAAAACTACATTCTGGAAGCATTTTGAATTGTGTGCATGAATTCTCAAAGTCAAAATATGAAAATGAAAATTCAAACTACAAACTAAAGACAAGAAGAACTTTTTTAGTCAGGAAAGAAATATGTCTTCATGTTCTGAATGGATCCTCATTTTGAAGATTTGTGTGCATGAATTAGTTCAGTCCAGAACACAATAAGGTGATAACAGTCTATTTCTTTACATCGTCTGTCTGAAATAAATGAAATATGGAGATGGATGGAGAAGTTGATGTGCTCTTTATGTGGAGACTTTGGCTGAAACATGATGGAACAGGTTCATTTTAGTCAATAAGAAACTGTGAAATACATTAAAAAGATGTTTTAAGATCCGTCTTGACAGTTTTTCTTCCTTTGTTTAACATAGTTTGTGTTTGATTTGTAAGTTTCTCTCCAATCAAAGCATCAACACGAGTCTTCTTCTCCTGCTTTCACTCTGCAGAACGCTTCAGGAAAGAGTCACAGCAGTAATCGCTCTCTGAAACACAGTTGGATCCATTCGTAACAATACGAAGTCGACGGTGACAACATCAACTGCACAACAGAGGCTGCAAACCTTCAGCCAAACTCTGAGTCCACTAAAGCGAGCTGACAGCTCAGGAGGCCCGGACAGCCAGACAAATAGATAAAAGCTCCCCACGACAGCCAGCCTGAGAGCTGCAGGACTGTAGTCTGGGATCTGTGTGAGCAAATAAAGTGACTGCAATGAGGAAGAGGAGGAGGAGGAAGAGGAGGAAGAAGAAGAGGAAGAAGAAGAGGAAGGGGATGAGGATGAAGAAGAAGAGGAGGAGGAGGAGGGGGAGGAGGGAGGAGGAGGAGGAGGAGGAGGAGGAGGAAGAAGAGGAGGAGGAAGAGGATGAGGAGGAGGAAGAGGAGGAGGAGGAGGAAGAAGAGGAAGAGGAGGAGGAAGAGGATGAGGAGGAGGAAGAGGAGGAGGAAGAGGAGGAGGAGGAGGAGGAAGAGGATGAGGAGGAGGAAGAGGAGGAGGAGGAGGAGGAAGAGGAGGAGGAAGAAGAAGAGGAAGAGGAGGAGGAAGAGGAGGAGGAGGAGGAGGAGGAAGAGGAGGAGGAAGAAGAAGAGGAAGAGGAGGAGGAAGAGGAGGAGGAGGAGGAAGAGGAGGAAGAGGAGGAGGAAGAAGAAGAGGAAGAGGAGGAGGAAGAGGATGAGGAGGAGGAGGAAGAAGAAGAGGAAGAAGAGGAGGAAGAAGAGGAGGAGGAGGAAGAAGAGGAGGAAGAAGAAGAAGAAGAGGAGGAGGAGGAGGAGGAGGAGGGGGAGGAGGAAGAAGAAGAGGAGGAAGAGGAGGAGGAGGAGGAGGAGGGAGAAGAAGAAGAAGAGGAGGAGGAGGAGGAGGTGGAGGGGGGTGAAGCCATTATTTTGTCCCCGGGAGAGAAACAGGAGGATTTCTCCTGATGTCTGAAATATGGAGAGAAAACACTTAATACAAATGAATCCTGCAGAAGAGAACTTTGAGGCGGACCTGCCACGGACTAAATTAATGTGCGCGGATAATTGGCAACCAGCTTCTTCCAGTCTAATGAAGATTAATGTTGACACAAACAAGAGAAGAGCAAAGAGGGCTGTCAGCCCTGAACGTGAGAAAACATCCAGAAACGAGGATCCATCAGCTCGCTCAGGCTTCATCTGCAGACCGCCAGCCGCTGAAGAAAAACTCATTTAGGTCCAAACATGGAGCAGAAATCACCATAATTATCTCACATTGCAGCCATGTTAAAAAACAGCACGTATTATTTCTACACCTGGAACTAAACGGTTCTGCTGTGTAAAACCAGACGCAGCGGGTTTATTCTGAACTGGATGCAGGAAGCTGCAGTCCAGCAGCCTGGAGTGATTCTGTAGAGATGTGATCCATCCACGTCTCCTGTGGTGCGTTCAGGTGCAGCCTGGTGTCACCACACAGAGGTTTAATCACATCCACAGCAGGGCGGCGTCTGATTGGACTTCAGCAGGATGGAGACAACCAGTGCATGATGTCATCATCTCTAATGTTTTCATCACACTGTCTCTTCATCTGAACTCAACACTGAACAACAAGAGACGAGAAGTCACCTGCAGACAGGTGAGCCACCCTCATCACTGCATACAGAGTGGATACAGTCCAGAACACGTCCAGAACCAACATTCACAACAGAATGTGAAGAAACAACAGTGTTGATCTCAAAAATATCTGTTATGTGTTGCTACTGAAGTTAGCATGCTAACAGCTAACTCCTGCTGTAAATCGCCTCTGTAGTGTGTCCCCTGTCTTCAGACTGACCTCCGTCTCTCTCAGAGGCTGAGTTCTGTCCCAGTCTGCAGTCCAGCTGAGCCCAGTTGCCCTCCGATGACTCCCACAGCCATTAGCTCCGCGGCTAGCTGAGCTAGCTAGCTAGTAGCAGCTAGTTGCTACAGCCAAGGAAAGCAGCCGCTGTCAGTCCCTCGGTGATGTGCTGCCCCCGCTGGTGGTGGAGCTGCCTCTGAATTCTGCTCATATTTTAGAAGTTCCACCTTTTAATTATTGATCGAAGCTCTTTGAGTTACTGTCATCTTCGATTGTTACACTTCAACATATCTCCACTCGGACATATCTTTACTGCAGATATCTGTGCTATGTGTATGAATATGTGCTGACATATTGTTATCAAATGTTTTTTATTTCTTCCTGTAAGAGTGCGTGTCAGTGGGGCTGTAATCTCGCAGACTGTCTGATATCAGATGTATTTAGTGGATCGCCTCAGTGTTGACTCGATGTATCCGCTCACACTGTTCAGTCTATCCGCTTTATACTGTAACTGAAATGGAATTTAACCGCAGGAGAGCGTTTTATGATGTGCGATGGGACAGATATCATCAGAAAGCTTTTATAAAAACGACCCCCTCCTCTCTTCTCTCACGTCTTATCCAATATATTAAACGTCCACCTGCACATCCTGCTCTCACTCTTCTTCTCTTATCTCATTTCAGGAACACTCTCCCTCTTCCTGCTCTGTCACAGCTCATTTTGATGAGCGCTGTCACTCTTCTTAATCAAGCGTGCACGTGCATCCTGTCAGGTTCACCCTGGTGTAGTTCGGCGCTCTCACTGTTGTTTGTCTCTAAAGATTTGGAGGCTGCCAGCTCTCTTCACAAAGCCGTTCCATGAAGTCCTGATAGTGTGAGCCGGCCGGGCTCCTGCTCTCACTCTGAGTTATTTTCCTGTTAGTCAGCATTTTTCACAAAGACTCTCAAGACACAATCCATTACATTTAAGTTCTTTAACCAAAAAAATGTCATTGCAGTTTATCCGAAGTTGAATAATGTGCAAAACGAAATGATGCAAAGCTCCAATTAACGTAGTTCGGAAGTGACTCAGCTATAAGTTGCCTTCCTGTCAGCGTACGTGTGAATATGGTTGAAGTCGATGTCACTGCCGGTTTGACAACACTTGGCTGAGTTTGGAGCAGGAAAACAACTAAATTGGGGCAGGAGCAGCAACGGTCGTAGTATTTCGTGTGTGCGGAATTTGCCCGGAGCAAAAGGAAGAGCCAGCAGGCCAAATGTGAGCAGGCAGAGGTCTCGTCCCTGCACTCGGAGGTGCTGTTTCAGAAGCAACGCGATGAGATGGGCAGAAAATTCTCCAACGACCAAACAGCCGACCGACCAACTCGGCCTGCACACGCCATTTAAACACTGGAAACACGCCGTTATCTCCTCGTGGCTTTGCTCTTTAATCACGTCACGATACAGCGACAGACCTCGTGTTCAACTTTTAGATGTTGTTTATTTTGTCATATTCAAGCGATCACAGTGTTTCCCCCACCATTGTACAGGCAAAAATCAATATGCCAAAAATAAGCCACCTATCAATTCATTCATAAATCAATAATCATTACATTAGGAGCGCCTCTGTGCAGCGCAACGCGAGTCAACCTGCTTCGTTGCTTGGCAACGATGCGAGTACGGCTGCTGAGAGCGCGGGCATATATTCTGGGATGTTTAAGGTTTGTTAGCTAACCAACTATGGCGCCGCCGAAGAAAAGAGAAAATATCGCGGGTGACAGACAACTTAATATAAAGAAATCCTTCTGCCAGACTCCAGAATGACAGGTGCAGGTGAGATGGAAGAAAGGGGGGCAGATTAGTGGAGAGGGGGGCTGCTCGAGGACCGTTACTGCCCCTGACACCGGGCCGACTGCTGACCCCCGTCCGACGCGTGACACCGGGCCCGGACCGACTGGTAACGTTGACCCAGCAAAAAAAAATACAGCTAAACACAGAACATCTGGCTGGGATCCTGAATGGCTTAATAACCATAACTACAGCCCTTGTTGTACCACACTCCCCATGGTGAGTTTACAATTTGTTGTTTAGCTTATATTTTTGTTCTGATTGAGGAGCTTCTCTCTCTTTTTTTTAAATAACACAGACAATAGGCTAGTTTTCCAAGGCACTGTCAAATGTATGTAACTCTGTTATAATAAAATGAATAAAAAAACGTATGTGTTTGTTAAAAAAAATATTTATAACTGGTAGAATCTCAGTTATGTAGGGATGTTTTGTCGCTTATGCAGCCCGTTAACAGAGGACCATCCCAGAGGGTTTTCATTGAAAAGATGTGCGTGATGCTCATATGGGTTCGGACCACGACGCTGCAGCCTTTCAGGCCCATGCAACTTTGATTAAAGGTTAGATTAAGCCTAATGATTTCATTTAAGATATCATTCAGCAATATAGGCCTACAATGATTTTTAATGTAAACGTTTGTTATTGCTGTATTTTGCGTCTCGTCTGTTTAGGGTTTTTGGGCGGGTACCACCGGGCCACTACTAGTGGAAACACTGGATTAGTCAAGCTGTTTTTCACTCTTGATCCAAACTCATCCAGTTTGCCTGTTGTCTTTAGGGTTTAGGGTGATTAGAGCTATTGTTGTTATCAGTGTGTGTGACAACCTTTCATCAGCGTCCTCGTGTATAAATCAGACGGAGCTAAAGATGACGCAGTTTAAATAACCCTGCCCTCTGACAGCCCTGCAGATTAATCCTCAGTGCAGCAGATTAGAGGCTTCAACATGCTGCAGACAATACAAACAAACACAAAACCCTTGTTGCTCCATTTCTGACATGTCAAACAATAAAAAACACAGTAGATAGAAAATGCAGCCTGTCAGCTGAAAGTAAAACATGCGGCTGAAGTTCAAATATCTTGAGAGTCCAAAGTCTGTTGTGGACGTCTTCCAGCTCTCTTCAAAATGATTTAAACTGTATATGTGTCTTTATTTTCTATCATCTCTGACGGATAAATACAGAAACCCACTCTCTGCTTTGAATACAGGCACAAATTGGAGGTGATATTTAGTTTCGCTCTGACATTTGCAGTTTCCTCAACAGTCACATCTCAGTTACTCAAACTGCAGCCTGTGTCCATAATTACCCGTCTGGGGATCTGCATTCATCTCAGACTCGTTTAACCCTTCGCTGGCAGCAGACGAGACGTGGACGGCTGACTGTAATGGACGAGAGCTGATGTAGATATTGTTCCAGAGGCAGATTATCATTATGAGCCGTGTTTACATTCTACGTGGATGTCGTTCTGTTGGATGTCGTCTCTCCTGGAGGTCGGCGACACCTGTGGTGATAAGTGGTCACCGCTCACTTCTGGCTGCTTCCAATCAATTAACTTCCACATACATTGTGCGGCAGGAGAATGAGAGCAGCGGGTGTGTCGAGCAGTGTGAAGTTCTCCTGATGATTTCAGCCCATCAATGCTTAATTTTCCTAGTGGGAATAATTGAGCACTTAGAGGATAATAGCTTCACGTCATGCATGACATGTTGAATCGGTCCGTGCAGGAGCTGCGAGTTTATCGCTGAAAAATGACAAAATAATAGTTGTATTATTGTATATGGCTGCATTAAAGCATCACAGTGTTCTGGTGTCGATCCGCTCGGGTCAGAGTGGAGATGTTTTATTGGGTATGAACATGAATTCAAGTTAAGTTTTTATAAAGCTGCAATGATTCATCAATTAATCCGCAGCTATTAAATTAATCACAAACTGTTCTGATGAAAGATTAATTGGCCCATTTTAGAGAAAACGTCTGAATCCTGTGACGTCAGCTGAGAAGTCAAACACTGAGCAACACTTTCACACTTTCACACAACTAATCAATGAGTCGAGTGTTGAACACAACAGCTGCGGCTCGTCTGGTGTCAGAAACAGATATTTTTAAATAACTGCTTTTATTTAAGATCTCAGTTCTTCTTCTAAAATCAGCAACACCCTGATCTGAAGGTTTATTTCTCATTTCTAAAATTACAACCCCGCCCACCAGAAATCTGTCAGGAACAATAAAGTTTATTCTGCACCGCGTGTTCAACAGAATAACTCTGAAAGAAGTGATTTCAGATTATAAGAGAAGTTTTACTGACAGAGACAACGAGCTGAATATGAAACATCTGAGAGAAGACGACTTTAAACTGACAGTGAACAGTAACAGAATGATCAACACACCGGTGACATCAACAGCACCAGACTCCCTTAACAAATGTAGTGATTTAAAGAGCTGTTGACTGAGGAGAAGCTCTGTGAAACGCTGTCTGACAAAACATGAACTTAACGTAGAAACATGGAGTCTGTTTGTCTCAGAGATGGACGGGTGTGTTTCAAACGGAGCTGCTGATCAGGTAACTCAGGACGGACGGTGAAGCGATTCGTCACTGCTCTTCTAAAACTTCTCCAACTTTACATTTTGCATCCATACATGTCCAGAAACGTGCTGCTGTCAGTTTCCAGCAGCTGCAGAGGAGATATCCACCCAGTGAAGCAGCTGCTTCAGACGTCTTTCTGCTGATATCTGCTGACACAGATCATAAAAAGGTTTGAACAACCTCTCCAGTGGAACCGGAGCTGTAAAGGGCGTGTTTGCCAACATGAGACATTGTTATTCTGCTCAGGTTATTATCCAGATTATTAATGGCGTGTTAGTCTGCGTGAAGACCCGCCTAATGTCTCATAACTGTCCAACACTCCCAGCAGCCTCCCGCCTGGCAGCCACACACCAGTTTGTGTGATTGCTTCTGCCGTCGCTGGTTCATAAGTGAAATGAGCCAATAGCAAACATGAGCCATTTGTTAGACTGTTGGGTAATCAGCCAAAGTAATGAAAAGGTACCAAGCTTCTGTGGCTTTGCAAATTTGAGGAAGCAAATCACAGCGGTGAGCTCGGTACACTCCAACAGTGAACGCTTCCAGCACCGAGAACTGAGAAAATCCTTCTTCACCAGGAGAGAAAACAATGACAAAAGTTAAATCAACAGCCTAATTATCTGATTATATTCCATTAATGTCATTAAATGATCCATTCAGGCAGTTTGATGTGTACTGATGATGTTTCAGGATTATTTGTATGAGTCAACTGTTAGAATCCAGTCGGACAAATATTCAGGTTCTCTCACAACCTGGATGGATGGTCTCTGAAACGGAGCTGGTCTCAGAGCAGTAAATTACACCTGTGCCGAGGGTTTCAGAATAAATGTGGCACCTTCAAAGTAAAAGAGAATTCAAAATGAGGCTGATAAAGAACGGCCGGGCATGATACAACAAGCTGAAACAATGACGGATCACCACTCGCTCCATCACAGTGAATTATTCCTAAACAAGTTCAAAAAATGAGAGAATAAAAACGAGAACATTTTGACGTTTTGGGCTTCTGAATTATGAGATTTCTCTCCGTCGCGTAGCGGCGTTAAATCTCTGCAGGTTGGACAGCGGGAGCTATTGAAGATGTGACCTTGGAGCTCTGATGTGCATTTTTCAGCAGGTTCTGACGTTTCATAGACTCGCTGCTGCTCGCTGATTCAGAAGGAGAATAATGGGATCCTCTGAGAGCTGCTTCAGGATGCTCCGGTGCTCACAACATCCTGAATCAGCAGAACTCATCCAAGACGTGAACTCTGAGACGGACTTCATAGAGAGTTTCATTTTGAACACAACAACATGAAAAATACATAACATAACTGAAAATCCCTGTCAGTGTTTTATAACACAGGTGTTAATCCAGGTGCTCACAGGCGTGAAGCACTCGGTGCCGCGACCTTTGTTACACAGTAATCCTGTTGACCTATATGTCAGTGGACAGGTGGTTCTGACTCAGACAGAACTCCCATTCTGATGTAATAATCCGGTTTTGCAACAAGTTATTGAAAATGATGAAATCACTGAAATTCACTGCTGTATATTTTATTATTTTCTCCCCGTCAACATCTGTTCTCAGAGCGCTCGTCCTGCTCGTCCCACAAGCACCAACTGTTGCTGGGTAATCGCTCACAACTGCATGACTCATAAATATTCATAGTCAACAAGTTAAAAGCCTTTAATTACATACAATACTTGTGACAGCACCAGGGAATACTTCTGTTCACATGGAAACCTGTCTGAATATATGCATGAAATGTTCCTCTTCTGGAAGCTAAACGGCAGTTTGGTGTTGAGGAGGACGTGTTTGTGACTAACTGTGTGAGCAGAGTGCAGCTTCAGGTTTATTCTCTGCAGGTTAAATGAAGCTGAACTGTGACGAGCGTCTGAGGACGACACCGTCTCAGATCCAGCTGGAACTGATTCCTGCAACTGTCTCTCTGCCTTCATGATGCTTTCATCGAGGTGACACTCATTCATTTGCAAAAACGTTTAAAAACCCTCCAAACATCACAAATATGACTTATCTTCTCAAAAAGCACAATCCTGGCACCGTGAGCACCGACGACTGCCAGCGCCTGTGACCCGACACTCTCTGATACACTCAGTGTGTTCACATGACACTCAAGAAAACTGAATTACTGTGTTAGTCCGACTATGATGGGATGTTTAAGATGCATGTATACACCTTAGTCTGACTAAAATCGGACCGGATCAGATTTCTCATAGTCGGATTAAAACACCCAGATTATTGATTGATAGTCACATTACTCCTGCATGTATACGTTCCATCAGATCGGATCAGATTTTACGTTCTGCGCAGGCTCAAGATTTCTTACCCGGGGCCGTGAGCCGGAAGTAGAAGGACGGTGGCGTCTTTCCTCCGAAATCACCGCAAGAAAGAGAGAAAGAGCTCCATTGTGCATCTAGTTTGTGTAATTATCATGTACACCATATATGAAGTGTACAAAGATGTAGCTTCGTCTCGCTCTTCGTACGCCATCTTTCTGGAATGTCGAGGCAGTTTGTTGTTGCTGGTGACGTAAAGAGGTCAGCCGGAGGTGTTTCTGTTACCACTAGTTGAAATGGGTACAGCGCCACCTAGTGTACCGGGTATGACATGCTCCGGACAATAATCCGATTTTCTCACCGGCATGTATACTCGGATAATTGCAGTTGTCTGATTGAGTAGCAGAGTTGAACTATGGCTGTAATCTGACTAAACTGTTCATGTAAACGCACTGAGTGCTTCATGTTCCTAACTGCTGCCTGTGTTCTAGACGCATCCATGTTGAGAAACATTCCCCTGATCAGCTCTGTTTCTGTACAGACTGCATTAATCACACACACACAGGCAGCAGTGTCATGTAGCCCTAAATAAAGAGGTCGAGTCAGTCAGCAGTATTTTCTGTACTCTCAGCCTGGCAGGGTTTAAACCAATTAACATGCAAACAGGCGCGGCTGCCGTCTGAGAGCACCACAGGCTGAACTCTGCGGCGGCCTCCTGCTCACCGCTGCAGCCAGATTTACTGTGTGTGTCGCTGCTCATGCAGAGAGAGGGACGCTCCAACAAGAAATTCATCTATACAGCAGTCCTGCACCGATCGCTCATGATGATAAAAAGGAACTTTTCTTATAATGATGCTTCACTTTCCAACCAGTTTACAACCACTGAGGGTCACACGGCCGACCAGCTGTGCAGGCGCTCGCAGCCAAAACACAAGAACTAATGTTTCAGCCGGGGAAATCACCAGCCAGCTCGACTGTGATTACAACACATATTTACACATGCTGGGAGGCGACCTCTAGTGGCTGCTGTAGTTACTACAGCAGCAGAGGAGGAAGTCAGAAGTGTGCGTGAGGAGGTCGATGATGGACGGTCGGCCTGTTGGAGACGACTGTTCATGTCCAGGGTGAAACCAGAAGTCTTGGAGTCTATGAGGGCTCACAGTCACCTGCGATGGTTTAAATCACAACTCTCTGCACATCTGTAACCGACACACCCACACAGACACCTACATGTTTGAGCATTTCACTGGGATCAATGCTAAGAAGCTCTGTGCTGCAGGAAATCTGCACAATCATGACGAGCACTGCAAACACAAGGGACGGGAGTTAAACCACAGAGAGATGCATCAGTGCGTTTCCTCTTTATGTCGACGACTCTGCAGACACATTTCCTTAAAGTTGAGTATAAGTGAGCATTTACAGCAAAAAACTCCTTCCAGTGCAAAGAGAAGCTTTTTATCAAATCATCTCTCCTGACAGCTGAATTCATTTTACAGAGATTTATGACTGATTTCAGGGAGATAATGTAACGTTTATCATTGTTCTGTGAATGTAATCTACATGTACTTACCATCTACATTACAAAGAATAACTTGACACCAACCAGCACCATGAACATCAGAATACAAAGAGGTTATTAAAGAAACACAACTCGACTTATACTGACCCAAAACCTTTTGTTCTGATGGTTCTGATTTAAAGTGACTGCGAGGAACTTTAAAGGAGTCATCACCTGGTTTTTTACATATCCAGTCCCTCTTGGATCGCTTCGGATCAATTCTTAAAACTTATTAGAAAATTTTAAAAAAATTATCACGCGAGATTATGCGCGAGGTTTTGACCGGTCCGGATGTGCATTGTATTAATATGTAATGAGGCGCGCGTTGATTGGCCGCAGGAAGGACAGAGCCGGAATGGGGGGCGAGCCTGCATGCACACAGACTCCACAACATAAACAGCCCGCTGTCATGGCGCACACACTAAATGACAAACCTTACGGAATTCAGGCATTTATGTACGAGCCGGAGTCGGAAACCGAACGGGAGAGTGAAGAGGCAGAGACGGTGGAAGAGACACGTTTACAGCAGGACGTCTCTGAATGGTACATTCTTTTTTTTTTCCTTCTAACTTTTCACACTCGTGTTTTACATGTAAGACCTGAGTTTTAATGCTGGCGGTCACGATGTATGGCGTGAAAATGACAGAGAAATAGGCAGATTCGGCGTGCTCACTCTGGCTGAGGACGGCTGTGAGCCGATGCTTAATATGCAAGTAGCCTCCTGTGGTAACGTCACCACAGGAGCAGAGTCAAAATCTCATGCTTTAGGAACGCGCACGACTGTGCGCTATTCCTGTTCGGAAAAAGAGCCAAAGCAAAAAAAATAAGCCACTTTCAAACTCCAGCTTTTTAGGCAAGTTTCAACAGAGGTCCAACACCAATATGCATGATTTAACGAGAGAAATTGCGATTTCTGGGTGATGACTCCTTTAAACAGTCTCTTGATTCAAATGCAATAAATATGCAACATCCAGACTTCTGAATAAAGCTAGCTGACAAACATTTGACAGATTACCATCAGAGCTAAAGCAGACGAGTTTTAAATTAACGACAGTCAGACACAAAAAACACTGATACTGATTATCAGTAAAATTCTGAATTTGGGCGCCTACAGTTTAATCTACCGGGTTGATAATCAGGAGCACAGATGAGTTAACGAGCTGTCAGATATCTTTAACAGTTTGCTAACATTAGCCACAGTTAGCTGCTGGTCACACTGGAACACAGTCAGGCTGTAGAAGTGAAACACATCAGTGTGACGGTCTGAGCAGGAGTGTGTGTGTTACTGCTGATGGATCCAGTTAAAGTTTGATTTGACATAATTATATCTTTGAATTACAGACAATGGCCGATAACTGAAGCAGTGAATGACGGTGCAGAGAGCAGACATGCTCAGAAAGGATCCAGTGAGCCTTCCACAGACTGTCAGGTTCACTTTAACAACATAACAAACAGGAAGTGTGTCAACGTGCAGAAAATTCAATTCTGGATCCAGTCACAACAAATGGAGCAGATTAATTTGATTTGCTGTGAGAGAGCAGTGATTAACTGCAGAGATGTCAGCAGATCAAACGAAGTTCAGTGAGATGAGGTGAACGTGTCGCCTCGTGATAATCTCAACCTGCTTCTGCTTTTAATTAAAGAATATTTCATCCGTCACGCAGTCGTTACAACACGCCGTCTCACATTCATCCGATGAGTCGCGTCATCAGAAACATGTTCAGGTTTCTGTTTCCAGCGTTAATTATAGAAATGACATGAATAATGTTAGATTCAATGAGCTGTGGATGTATGCATGGGTAATGATGTGTGCAAGGATCTGCTACGCAAACAGTTTTCATGTTTTAATAAGCAGGCGATGTGGAGGAGGAGCAGACGTCACGCGGCAGGACGCCGCTCGCTCCACAGGTACCTGAACTTTAAAATGGACGCCTGGTGAAACAAACAGCGTGGGCGCGGTCAGCTGCTCAGGTGATCTGTGTGACATCACAGATCATGTGGGCGTGGTCATCTGCTCAGGTGATCTGTGTGACATCACAGATCACGTGGGCGCGGTCAGCTGCTCAGGTGATCTGTGTGACATCACTCTGCAGATTCTCAGCTTTTATTTAAGCAAATGTTTGTCCTCATTGTTCCCACAGCAACATCAAATCCTTCCTTGAATCTTTTATTAGAACTGCACTGGATTGTTAAACGTTGTCTTGGATTCAAAGACTCCAATAAAACACGATGTTAGCTGTTCCAATAAAGCCGGATGACAGAGACGCTCGCTCCCCCCGCCCACACTATGTCATATTGCAATAACTGCTGAGATGCTTTAACCCGCTGAATTACTCCAACGGGTCAAAAGTGAAGGACGAGGAGAAAATCACTTAGCATTCAAATCAATTACCCATAATGCAAAGAGCCTGTGATGGATTGACAAAATGAAATGAAGGTATTCTTTGAACAGGAGTCACGTCAGGGTCGCTGCAGCCCAACAACATGACGACAAACACGCTGCAGCTTCAGAACCGTCAGTGATTCAGTCAAGAGGTTTTTATTCAACTCGCCTCAGCAGAAACTCATCTAATATCATTTCTTTACATTTCAAAAACTCGGCTCGTCGACCTTTAGAGAACATCGACGACCTCGTTAACATCCGTTGTGTCGAAGTATTAAAGGCTCAGTATGTTTTTGTAAAATATATAATTCTACAAAAAAGACTCAAAGTTTTAATTCTCACTGATAAAAACATCAGTTCTGATCCTGATTCTCACTGTTAACACTGAAACATTTGAATGTAACTCTCTCTATTCTACAGACGACTGAAACCGACAATATCACAAACAATAAACAAATAAATACATAAATGTCTGAATTAATCAATGAATAATTAATATGCCGTTAAATGCACTAAAAATATTACAAACACATGCAAATAAGGAAATGTATTTCTTCACCTATATAATGTTTCTATATTATTTATTCATTCAGTTATTTTATTCATAAACTCATTTATTTATTTATATATTTTTTTTACTTTGCACTTAAAACATAAAATGAAATGAATAATTATAAATATATAAATAGAATGGAATGAATTATGATTTAATAAATTCATTAATGCCAACATTTATTTATAATATCTCAGTTCTTTTAATGGCTTATTCATTAATATATATTGAGCAACTGATTTAATTATGATTTGGTATTTTCAGTCCTCAATAATACGCAGCTAAAATAAACGTCCTTATATTGTGATATTTCCTACTAAGGCTGCAAAAAACTATAACTTTGATTAATCACAGAAACATTTAGTTTGAAATTGATGTAAAATAAATTTCAATCCTGTCAGAATCTTACAAAATGACTGAATGTCTGAAATGTATACGTCAGACCTGCTGACTGATGATTGTGTTTATTATTATGTGTGAAGGTTGATTGGAAGGAAACAAGACAAAGTGTGGAGGGACAATAACTCCTGCTGCTGCTGCTGCTGCTGCTGCTGCTGTTATATTACATTTCTGTGAGTTAATGTTTCTTCCAATAAAATGAAATTAAAGACAACAAATAATTTCCTGATCAAAGAAACAACTTGTTGTGTCCAAAACTAAAAGATGTGCAATTTAGTAAATCATGAAACAGAAGACGGAGACGTTGGTTTCAGTTAATCAGCTAATTAATGAGTCAGCTAATCATTTCAGCACTGCTGCCAGTATCTGACCAGCCTCAGACGGGAACAGTCTGCGGATGTGAGGAAGCTTCAGTGGACGGGAGGAGCGCTCAGTGGTCGTGACGTCAGTGAACGCCTCACAGACCATCGCGTTAGAGATGTTGCAGGTTTTATTTTGGCGAGGTTGGAGATACGCGGCTGTGTCTGAATGCTGCAGCACGTCTGCTCCGGGTTAAAAGGCGTCTGCACACCGACTGCTGACTCACTTTAATTTGTCACACAGTCTGACCCGACATCTGCGTTTCAGTCGGCCAAACCTGCAGCTCTTTAATTAATGAGCGAGGTGCTCCCCTCTGCTTCTACACCGCTCTGTGAGGCTGACAGTTGTGGGCTGTAAAATAATAATATCATCTACTTCTGCAGTTTCTGGATCATTTCTACGGGCTCATCTCGATCTGTAAGCCTCGTCTGTGGAAGCTGCAAGAAACACAGAAGAAGTGAGGAGGCAGAAATTACACGCATGACCTTCTAAACAACATGCATCTCCGTGTCAGTCATGTCCTGTATCATCACCCCGTGGCAACATGAACACCTCCGAGTGACTCATCATGTCCAGACTCCAGCACGCTGACTCTGCACAAAGATCCACAAACACTGCTCAGAGGAGTGACTCACTTACACAGGAGCTCTGTGTTCATGCAGCATCAGTCATGATATGTACATGAACAATGGATCAAACAACTGAGAGAAACCAACTCATATCTTCAAGATCGATTCATCTGCTGATTATTTTCACAATTCATCATTTAGTCTAGAAATATCAACATGTTTGTCAAAGTGACGTCTTCACAGCCGACAGTCCAAAACACAAAGACTCTTCATTCACTGTCAGAAATGATGAACAAAAGCAGCAAATCCTCACAGTCATGAAGCTGGACAGCAGAGACTGAAGAATCGATGACATTAATGTCCGTCTGCAGGATGAGACAGGAAAATATTTGCTTCTATCAAAAACATGCTCGTATGAATATCTGACATATTTATTCTTAATGTCTGTCACCAGGTCAGACTCATGCTGATGGAAAAGTCATAAAATTAAACTAGGTTATTTCCACACTACATACATTTATTTCCCTTGTTGCAGATTTAACGGTGATAAAACACGAGGGAGCTCGTTCCTGCTGCCCCCAGGTGGCCAAAAAACAATGAACACCTTCAGTGGTTCTGATGACGTGGAAACATACAGATCAGAATATTCTGTCCGTGGTTTTACAGGCACCTGGTGTTATTGTGTTAGCATCACCAGCTCCTGTTAAACACACTGGAGGAGACGTGTGACAGCAAACAAACAAAGACTACAGCCGTCAAAACGTTCTGCATGGAGGTCTCCGAAAACCCAAATGAGGTTCAGTGAAACTCTGCCAGGTAAAGTTAGCACGTCACGAATCAGCAACAGTCATGTGAGAGCGAAGCACGCAGCTAACAGTGGTGAGTCGTCCACAGATCAACAAGCGCTGGAGACGTAAACCCAGAGACGGACCGTCTCAGTCACAACATGGTCGCCGGAGCACATCGATGGCGTTCCAGACGATGTTGGTGTTTTGACGGAAGCGTAAGACAAAGTGCATCTGGTCGTTTCTCAAGGTGAGACTCCAACGCTTACAACAGACGACGCAGCGATTCAACTACGTGGTGGGCTGCACGATTAATCACAAAATAATTAAAATCTGAAATTATGTTATGAAGCTCACTCTCCAGAGGTAATAAAGCATGTTTTATTGGCCGGTGGAATCAGGAGGAAGTCTGATGATCGAGCAAACAGCAGCCCTCATCTCAAAGAGGATACTGGTCCAACAGTTCTGGGTGAGTTCTGATGGTACTTCTGGTCCCTGGCTGAAGAACCGTCTGTGATTGCGTCCCATGCTGCATGTTTTGTTGCCCGTTTCCAGTTTGACACAGCGGTAATGAATCTGGTTGTGTTTGTGAGGCATCACCCGCTCAGCTCAGCTTTATAAGCAGTCTCATCACTGACTCAGGTATCGTGCTGTGATATCTGTGTGTCTGCGTGATGAATTGAACAACACAGCGTTCATCTAATTTGTATGAAGACAATCAGATTGCAGTTTGGCTGGATGAAGTTATGTCACGTCTCACGTGCCCGCAGCGCTCTGTGTACACTGCAGATGACTCATTGCTCTAATTGGTGCGAGTGTTTGAGCGGCGGGCAGCAGCGTTTCCGTCTCCGGGGAGGCCAGATGTTTCTCACAGGGAGATCGGCAGACTTGTGGCATGTGAAGCGAACATGCAGGGAGGAAAACACGGACAGCTTCTCAACACAAGTTGGTCAGAGTCAGTCGTACAAATGTTTTGTTTCCTTCAGCACACACAGAAGGTCGGGTAATTGGTTCCATCCTTTAATTGTCAGCGTTCACATTAAAGCAACATCCCTGTTTGTTTTCAGTCCTCACAGAGCTTTCATAATGCCGCCGTGCACAACGGCCCTCGGCTCTGCTGCTTCATTAAAACTCAACGCTGAAATAACTTTCAGTGTTTTCACTTTAATGTGTTTCAGTTTCAGCAGACAGAAATATGAGCAGATTGCAGGAGAGGTGAGTCGACACCAGCACCGAGCAGAACCTCACAGGAGAACTCCTCAATGTTATTTATGGCAGGCGGCATTCACACAGTATATTTCATTCTTTCTATACATTAGCTGTGATTGGTTCAGCCATTAACCACACACACACACACACACACACACACAGCATGTCTGCAGACACTCAAACATTACTGTCATTTGATCTCATTAACTGAAGTGGGCTGATTGCTCTCCAGCAGTGGCATCAGCGCTGCATTAAGGAGGACCTCTGCTGCTCTCTTACAGCTCTGTTTTATTCTCAGACTCCACCAGAGTAGATTCCTTATTTATCTCAACCAGGCAGCAGCTCAGTCTGCATGCAGGGAACCGCTTTGGACAAAATGTTTACTGAGAGTTGCGATGGAAAAGCTTGGACAGCATGGAGGTGAACACAGCGTGCACCCGGAGAAATCACCATGTGATGGAACCAGATAATCACTAACGAAGCTCCCGGCTGACTGTTTATTTGTCTGTTCTTCTGTAACACAGCGTTACTTTATTAAGCTATAATCTTAAAGTTATTCAACATGTTAGTTTCTTCATAGTCGATTCCCTCTTTGCATTTCACTTGTGATGAGAAACTAATAAGTGAAGTTCAGGTTTGCTGACTCCTGAGCGGCATTATGTAGCGCACTGTGTGTGAACGCCTGCAAATAAATGAGAAAATTATACATCTATTATACACATCACAATCAGTACAATGTGATCTCAGCGTGGAACGCAGCTTTCCCTCCGGGTCGTGATTCTGTCTGACATACCTGGAGACAGTGTGCCCTTTCAGCAGGCCCTCAGGCGCTCTGCTCTGCCGCTGCATACAAAGTTACACCGGCCAGACACACTTTTATTAAATGATTCAAACTGCATAAACAGAGGATTCTACTGGGCATCTTAAGGCTCAGTATTTTCCTGATTTGGCCTGCTTGAGTCTGACCTGCGACTCGTTACCATTTCCAGAGACGCCGGCTCGTATTAGCACATGAAAGACGGCAGACATCTGTGTGGAGGCCAGCTGAGTCTCTGTCGCGGGCCGGGCTTCACTCCGCTGCATTAGCGGCGGCCGGAGACGCGTCGCAGAGGGACATTCATGTAAACCTGCTTGACACCTGCTTCCCATGGGACACCCGTCTGCAGAGCTTAATTAATACCCTGTAATTCAAATGTTTTTCCTCTGGTTAAAGAGGCGGAGCCGCGTGGGCGTGTCCCCGCCTGTCTCCACCCGCCCGGCTCAGTATTACTCCTCCAGTGCAGCGCAGATGACAAGCAGCTCAAGTGAAAGATTACTCTACTGGCTAGCTGTAAGTGAGAGCCATTAATGTGATTTCGGGATAATGCCCATTGATTAATACGGCCCTGGGGACTTTGACATTGAATGAGTGTGCTTGTCATCTCAGCTAAAAGCCGGGGAGCCTCAGATATCTGCCATCAGTACACAATGGCAGGAAAAAAACACCCACCGCCAACATTTTAATTTATTTTCTCCCCAAAGGTGAGGCGATATGAGATCTAAGCTGAGGCTGAAAATAAGATAGGCAATATCGCTCGCTGTGGGCCTGATTAAAGCCACTATACTGAGAGTCAGACTATCAGTTCATAGAAAATGCTTTTTTTTAGTGTCAGTCAGTCAGGATCATTACACATCAGCCGCAGGGAGGACGGATATCAACTTATCTTCAGCTTCATTCTTCAAGGTTTAAGAGCATCAGTAATCTCTCTTCATCAGCCCTCGCCAACCCGCCAACCCGCCAACCCGCCTGCTGCTGCTGCTGCTGCTGCTGCTGCTGCTGCTGCTGCTGATGGAGACGGCAGCCATCGCACCGCCCATCGCTGCACTCGGGTGCATTAACAGCGTCTACTCTCTATCCGTCTGAAATATGTGGCTGGCCAATTAAAGTCAAGAAGTGTGGGAAGAGCATCAGGCACTCACTCTCTTTGTTTTGTTTATTGGAGTGTGTGCACACTGGCAGCTCCACTCGCAGAGGCCCAGTGTGAATCTGAAGGCCTTTAATTCCCAAATTCTGTGTGAGAGGACAAGAGAAACAAGAGATCTATTGTTGGTGGAGACGTCCAGTTCTGATTGTGTAGGAGGCTCATCTGTTTTCACACTTTAATTTTGTTGCTATCTGAGGGAAAAGCAGACTCTGCTGCTGGAGACCAAACCAACATCAGAACTGCAGAAACACAAAACAAAACCAAGGATTGTGATTTGTTATAATCTGCATTCAGAGGCTTTGTGCAAGAGAGCAAGAACGGAGAAAATGAAGGCTTCCCCAAGAAAAGTCCCACAAATTCACAATATTTCAAGGCTGTGTGAGAATAAACAATACATTTACCCATATTTAGAAATCTTGGACTGACTGAATACCTCGATATTATAATCGTGACAGTATTGTGGGGATAACTACCTTCTCAAAACATCCACACCACCAGAGTTATGATACATAATCAGGACTGTGGATGTAAACAGCACAATTATAAATCAGTCTGCTACCTCGACACTGCAGATTGATCAATATATAAATCCTGTGAACGAATCACCTCCTGCATCAAAGTGTTTCTCCCAGAATTCAGTTTCAGCCGTGTGTTCTTGGTGAACCTCCATTACACATATTTTTTGCTTATTAACCGACTCAGGAAGCTGTAATATCGTTTTGATGTGAATAATTTGCCACGAGGCTATTAGAGAAAAAGTATGGTAGAAGTGTGTGTTTTAATTAGGCTGAATAGCAGAGAAGATAACCAGAGAACACGGAGAATCTGGTCATTTTGCTAACAAGTGGGGTGGCATCTCCCATCCTGCCGCCTAATGATTAAACCTACATCATTAGGCACAATGTTCAGTGTTTGACTAAATAATTGTGCCCTCGCAACAACCCTGCCTTCAGACTTTCTCAGGCGTTCTCTCCATCAACACGGCTGTAATCTGTTCATCCTCATTTCATCCCTCACACCAGCTGCTCTCAAACCTGAGCTGACACACATCACACCCTGTTTTATCTCATTACAAAAGGGAGAACACTGCTCTTATGTTTTAACGTCTGTAAGTGTGAAACCTGGATACTGTTGATCAGAAGTCGGGACAGTCCAGCTGTGTTCGAGGAGACGGAACCAAAACACACGTATTACAAATAATAACCAAGTGGTTCTTGTGCCTAAACCTAACTGGACCACAATCACAGCACTGTCACAGCATTACCATGGAAACTGAACCTAAAGAAATGTGAAATATACATAATCAACATTTATTCTGATAACTGAATCTCCACTATGAAAACCACTGAACTACAGAAAGGTAAGGAAAGGAAAGGAAAGGAAAGGAAGTGACAGGGAGGGTATGTAAAAAGGAAGTGAGAGGGAAGAAAAGGAAGGAAATGACAGGAAAGGAAGTGAGGGAAAAGGAAAGGAAAGGAAAGGAATGGAAAGGGAAGGAAATGAGAGGGAGGGAAAGTAAAAAGGAAGTGAGAGGGAAGGAAAGGAAGTGAGTGGAAAGGAAAGGAAGGAAAAGAAAAAGAAAGGAAGTGAGAGGGAGGGAAAGTAAAAAGGAAGTGAGAGGAAAGGAAAGGAAAGGAAAGGAATGGAAAGGAAGTGAGAGGAAAGGAAAGGAGAGTAAAGGAAAGGAAAGGAGAGGAAAGGAGAGGAAGTGAGAGGGAAGAAAAGGAAAGGAAATGACAGGAAAGGAAGTGAGGGAAAAGGAAAGGAAAGGAAGGAAAGGAAGTGAGAGGGAAGGAAAGGAAAGGAAAGGAAGTGAGTGGAAAGGAAAGGAAAGGAAAGGAAAGGAAGTGAGAGGGAGGAAGGAAAGGAAAGGAAAGGAAAGGAAAGGAAGTGAGTGGAAAGGAAAGGAAAGGAAAGGAAGTGAGTGGAAAGGAAAGGAAAGGAGAGGTAAGGAAAGGAAAGGAAAGGAAGTGAGAGGGAGGGAAAGGAAAGGAGAGGAATAAAAGAAAGGAAAAGGAAGTGAGAGGGAAGGAAAGGAAAGGAAAGGAAGTGAGTGGAAGGAAAGGAAAGGAGAGGAAAGTGAGAGGAAAGGAAAGAAAGGAAAGTGAGGGGAAAGGAAGGAAGGAAAGGAAAAAAGGAAAAAGGAGAGGAACGGAAGAGGGAAAAAGGAAGGAACAAGTGAGAGGGAGAAAGGCAAGGAAATGACAGGAAAGGAAGGGAGTGGAAAGGAAATGAAAGGAAAGGAAAAGGAAAGGAAGTGAGTGGAAAGGAAATGAAAGGAAAGGAAAGGAAAGGAAGTGAGTGGAAAGGAAAGGAAAGGAGAGGAAGTGAGAGGAAAGGAAAGGAAAGGAAGTGAGAGGAGGAAAGGTACAGGGAACGGAACGGTAACGGAAGGAAAGGAGAGGAAGTGAGAGGAAATGAAAGGAAAGGAAAGGAAGTAAAAGATTTGTCAGCTGTCCTGATAATTCCTGTGAAGGCGTCTGAACTGATGCCTTCTGGGTGATTCTGAAAAAAGAGCAGAGACTCATTTTCCTTCTCAGTCGGATTCTTAATTTGCACAGTAAATTACAGCCTCTGCTGTTGATGTACAACAATGTATTTTGTGCTGCCGCTGTATCATTTGGATGAGTCATCTGGTCGGCACCATCTTTAATGAATGTGTGGTTAACTTGTTGTGTTGTTAAAAGCTCCAAATTCTCCTCACAGGAAGATAAAGACGTCATTAAACACAGTTTCAGTCACGCCGTCGTAGAATTCAAACAAACCGCAGCACACATCTCCAACTCTCATCTCTCTTCTGTAACCTGTCGTCAGCAGATGTATGTTGATTGGACCTCGACCTTCACAGGTCCACAGCACCAGACAGCTGGTGTCGGAACATTCAGACATACAGAACGGCAGCAGCAGAACTTAAATGTCAACAGAACATCCTTCATGCAGTGGTACAGGGCTGCTGTGAGCGCGATGCATCTGTCCAGAGATCAGCTGCAGAGCGATGCAGGTTACATCTTTCATCTTCAGGTGAACGTCTCTGATCACAAACATCCCTTAACAAACATCACAGCTGCCAATAAACAGAGCGCTTGTCATTACTAACAGTAACGTGATACTGAGCTCACATCAGTCGCTCTGATGCAGCTTCCAACATCAGAAGACGTCTTTCAGCAGCCTGAACGGAAGACCGACTGTTTCCTCTGCTCCTTCACAATAAAAGCATCCCAGCTGCACCCTCCTTGTTTAGCTCCAGACACTGAAACATTAAGAGTTAACTATTCTCACTGTCTTTCTTAAAGGTATAATAGCTACTTTTACTCTCTTACTACTGAAGTTTGTGGAGTGTGTTTTTCTTGCAGATTGCCTTTTACTCCCTGTACACTCACTTTATCTTTGCTTCCTTTGCTTTGTATGTATAAAAAGTCCATTCACCTTGTTCAGGAGCATCATTGTAGGCAGAAAAGCCAGGAAAAACATTCAAAAACCCTCCGTGGTTTATTCTGACTTCATCAGCTGTAACACTAAAATATGTTTTACCTAAGAAAAACACAATCGCCTCCGATCGACAGTTCATGTAGACGATGGAGCTGCCACATCCTGAGCTGGACCTGGTTTAGTGTCGACTCCTGATTAAAACGTTGGCTGCATTCAAACATCCTGTTTCTTTCTGTCTCGCTAAAAGTTGCTGCAGAAAATAAAGATGATCAAAACAAAGAGACAGCTGGGAAATATTAGATTATTGATGATGACAACTCATCTTCCAGTGCACGGTGAAATCTCAACATGAACTGACAAACACAACCTGATCTAACGTGATTGATCGCAGCTTCTCTCCTCGACACATTTGTTTTACTGGACCAACAAGTCAAACACATCCTGGAGCCGACTCCTCCAAATACTTCTGTTTGTTTGCTTCTCAAAGTCGTTTCCAGCTCCTGAATCTGATGATAGAGAACAATCCCCATCAATCCTGACTGTCTGAGTCCCAACAGTGAGGCCCGTCGGATTACATGATCTCTTCATCTTTGTTATTCTCTCCTCAGCCTCCCTCTGCTGCTGCGACCTGCAGCTTTAAAGCAACAACTCCCCCGTGCACTGTCTGCAGCCTGAAGCAACAGGACGGGGGAGGTGAGGGGGTGAGGGGGTGAGGAGGTGAGGATTAGTGACACAGAGGTGATGAAGTGAATCCAGGAGCAAGTTTATGTGGTGAAAAGCTTTTATAAATGTGACGTGAGGCAGCGGCTGCATTGATTGCCCCGGAGGCAGGTTTAATTGCAGAAGGTAAATGAACAGGAGGAACATACTGAACAGGCTGCTGGTTCTCTGCCACCTGCAGAACAATGAGCTCCGTGTTTACAGTCCACATCTCACTTCACATGTTTTCTGTCCAGGGCTGATTTCATTAATGAAACTGTAACTACATGTGTTCGTCAATAACCATTTTTCCCCCTGACCGAGGGACGTCCCGTCGCCTCCTCTCGTTGGACGGATGGACAATCTTTAAAGTAAAAGCTAGTTAATTACCACTGCATTGATTTCTCCTCCTGTTGTCTTACAGTCAGGATTTCTTTCTTTGCCTCGGCTGCTGTTTCCACAGAGTCTCCTCCTACACCTTCTTTAAATAAGTAGCACATCACCGCACGCTCGTATGAACGCCGGCAGACAACGTGACACAAACAAAACACGGCTGACGATCATCACAACACGGCGTTGTGACCTCGAGGCAGACGGAGTCTTAGTCATCGCCAATTAATTCTATAAGCTCTTCATGTTCTTGGGACACGAGAATTAATCTGTGTTTCCCAGGACAGCACTCTTCATTAGTAATTAGGCCTACAATTAACCTACTTTTTTAATATATACTGAGACATAATTAAGTATGACTCAAACAGCTTTACGTTAGAACACTTTATCAAAAGAGGAGGAAATATAGGTCCTCCTAGTTAGACTGAACCAACACAGAACGTGCTCAGTGCTTCTGGCTAGCAGAGTTACTGAGAGCTGAGAGAGAGAATAAATTAGGACGTGTTATTCTGCGAGTGCTGATTGAATCCTGTGTGACTTCCAACATTTTAAAAAGGTAGAGAAGACAAATCCAGATCAAATCACGGAGGAAAATGAAAAACATCTGAGTGCTGTGAATCAAATCCAGGTCAGATTTTCATCAATTTAAATATGTGAAAGCATCCAGCAGAGACTCGCTGCAGAGTAGACGTGAGACGTACAGCTCGATGCAGTGACGCCTCTGTGGTCACAACACACGAGAAGCATCGGTTCTGTTCTGCTTTCATCAGCTCATGTTCAAGTTAGATTTTTTACAGGAACCATCACACAGGCCCGGATCCCACCTGGACCAACAACTGCTCACACCTGCAGTACAGGTGTAACGGACTGTAAAGGACCGCCCACCCAACTGACATCCTCTTTGAAATGAGACAAAGACGAAGACAGAAAAGAAAAAGAAGAAGAAGAAGAAAAACACACGAAAGGAAAATGTTTGTGATCAGCCGTTGAACCAGTCACCTCAACATCACCAGACTCCATTAACAAATGTAGTAATTTTAAGAGTTGTTGAGTTAAAACAAAATTTATAAACATTAGCCTATGAAACTGTGTGTGTGACAGATTGTAACTGATTGTGTCCTTGTTGTAAATTCAGCATTAAATCTTTCAGCTGAAGTTGTTTGTCTCCTTGTAAAAAGTGTCAGTTTGTGGCAGCATGTCTGTACCAGCCTGTCTGCTTCTGTGTCTAAAGTGCTAAAGTCTTACCTGCCAACATTGATCAGCTGTTTGAACACACTGTTTACACTGATTTCACCATTTACACTCCATTTATGAAAGAAGAAACATGTTATTGATCTAAACATGTCACATGTTACAAAGACACTAAACAGTAACAATATAGGCTCCTTCTTTGTCCCCCTGGAGAAAGTCCCCAGACTCCCTTAACAAATGTGTCAGTTTAGTGAGTTGTTGAGTTGGAGACACTTTATAAACTCTGTGAAACTCTGTCTCTGACTCATTCTGCATTATTTGAACCTTCTTGTTAATTCAGCAATTGTTCTACATGAACTTCTTTCTGTCTTTGAGTAGAAACATGGAGTCTGTTTGTCTCGCTCTGCCAGGAGTTTTATTTATTTTAGAAAATACTCAACACAGTGAAAACATCTGTTTCTGGTTAATCATCATTTACTTTAGAGAGACAAATTTCCTGCATGAAATAATTCTCGTCTCCACCTTCTCGGATTTTCCTGAGGATTATGATCAATTTGTGAGCGCTCAGCAAGAAATATGAAGGTACGGCGGCATTAATTCCCATCAGCCTGCCGGGTGGTAAGCTCAGTATGTGGAGTGATGTGACAAATTAGTAAAAGTCTTTGGATTTTATTTGCATGTTAGAAACTTTCAGTCAGTTAGCAATCCTATCACAGTGTGAGGTTTCACTCTGCCCACACACACACACACACACACACAACACACACACACACACCACACACACACACACACACACACACACACACACACACACACACACACACACACACACACACCTTATGTCAGCTGCCAAACCCACACTGATGCCTCATTCAATATAGTAAATGGGGCAGAGAAAAGCTACAGCTAAACACATAGTGACTCTTAAATTAATTTACTCAACCTTGAAGCCTCGAGTCTCCGGACCAGAAAAAAAGCCAATGAGATTGTCACATTGTGTTTGGAGTCAAATCCAAAATATATACAGTACCCTGTCCCGCCTCCATCATGGATTTATGGACAGTTCAGAGCCGTTTGTCATGTCGCCTGCTTGATGTTTCTACATAATAATAATAATAATATACATTATCACTGTATTTCCTCTGACCGCATGACGCCGCCCGACCTGCTCTGCAGAGACCTTTTGGAAAACACTAATGAGATTACGATGTTCCAGACGGGCCTGTCTGCATTATGTGGATTGATGGCACATTTTAACAACTTGGCTCTGCTGAGGATGTGTTATATTTTAAAGGGTGATGCTTCTATTGGTTTTGGCTGTTGTCTTTCCTCTTTGTCTTTCTGGCTGAAGCTGCAGCAGTTTGGACTGGGTGGGGCTGAGAGAGAGGCTGTCAGGATCCTCCTCCATCTTTTAACTTGACTTTCAGTTTCAAGGTCACAATTTGATTCGATATGATTCTGCATCAGTAAAGACCAACAGATCATTGGTTTCATGTCCTGACAACTTTCATTTACATCCTCAAACTCTTCTTTAAAAACAAGAGGGGTGAGATAATATTCAGCAGAAAATAAATAACAAATACCAGCTGTCAGCACCTCAACAATAAATAATGAAACAGAGAAATTCCATTTGTTACAATAGTTCAGTTCCTCTAATCTGTCCAGAGTGAACCCTCTTCACAGACTAATCAATAAAGGATCTCAGAAAAAGAAAATAAACCAACACCTCCCACGCTGTCAGAGTTTCCTCTGGTACCAGTCAGCTGATCGTCTCACCACACAGGAGCAGAGAGTGAAAGTGATGCTGCAGGCTAACGCTAGTCTAGCTGCAGGCTAACACTAAGCTAGCTGCGGGCTAACGCTAAGCTGACTCAGTGGTGTTGAAGTGTTGTTTTTTGTTTTTCGTGGGTTCAGCTACTTACACTGTAGAGGAAGTGTGGGAGGACAGAGGATAGAATACTGGGAGAATCCTCAAACGCTTTTCCATTTGAAAATCAAAATAAGGACGCTCCTGCTTCTGAAGCTGTCCTGAGAGTCGACCACAAGGCTATCACTCTCCTCTTTATTCGCCAGCTCGTGTTTTATGTGGCTGCTGAATGACTGGATTAAGGCCGTATGCGGGAGAAAATGACATGAAAAGACAGAAACAGACGAGGGAGAAGCGATGAAGGACAAAGAGAAAGAGAGACTGTAGAGGACTACATGCAAAATAGATCCGTCCCTTTGTCAGAGACACTATTGAATGTTGAGTTATGTATTATACATTCTGTGACGCGCCTCAACATCTCATCTCGACGAGCTGGAACTGAAACATCAATAGATTCTGTCTCTTTCCTTCTCTGCCGTCCACTTAACCTGCGCTGGTCTGCAGCGGACTCAAACATTAGGTTCGACGATGGAGAGGAAATGCAAGCAATTAGGATTAAAATCTACAGTGAATTATGAGTTTTATCACATGGCTTTTTAGTCTTCAGCTGAGTGTTTTAATAGTCGCAGCTCGTAGTGAGAGGAAGTGGGTGTGTGGGCGGAGGCTGCTGGCAGTGTGGAGGCTGTGGGTGTTTTTCAAGACGACATTCAAACAACTGGCCAAGTAATTACTGAATAATTCATCAGTGGCTTCATCAGCCTCAATAAACATGTTATGGTAGTGTCTTTATGATTTCTTCACATGAATGTAAACATGTGTCCCGTGCTGAAAGGCGGTCGGGTGAAGATATTGACTCGACGTGTTTCCAGCTGCTTCAGTTGTTCAGCAGAATGCTGCAACTCTGATTTACTGCGAAGCTCCAGAACTGTTCTGTGGACTACCACACTTCATCTGACTTTACATTTTTGGGTGAAGTGTTCCTTTACTACCAGAGACATAAAATATATCAGAAGGATTTAAAAAATGAGAGTATGGTTGTCTCTTTTCTCTGAAGAGCCAAAATAGTGTTGATGTTACAGACGAACAAGATCTGTTTAGTCACGATCAGACACGTTAATAAAGCCAACAAGAGTTCTCTGAATGTTTCCACATGAGGATCCATGCCGGGTGGAAATATTGCTCTTTAATTTGTGTTTAAAACTTTTCAATTGAGGCAAAGCTTTTTCTCAGCAAGAACCCAAAAGTGAAGGATGTTTTCAGATCTGTTAATATCTTGTGCAACGTTCCACAGCCGTGACCTTTCTTTGAACTTCTTCTTTACTACGCTTTTGAATTTTTATGATAAACCATGTAAGGTTGGCTGGACACTTGAGACCAACTGTGAAGAAGAGCTGCACAGACGAGCCCAGCGCAAGAAAAAGAAATGGAGCGAGACAAAAATCTAGGAAAGCTCAGGCCAGCGTTGTAATGTAGAGGGAACATTTCCTCATCCAAACATGGAGCCCGACGCTGAAACTGAAGCCAACATGACCTTCACTTCACTTGAAAAGATTAGACCTCCGCCCACAGGACGCACATCCTTTATCATCCCTAAATCTGCAAAGTAAACGATGGTCCGGAGTAATTTAATAGAGCGCTGAGTTGGAGCCGTGCTCAGCCACAGTAATGAGCCGCTTGTGTCTGTTTCCACAGACCAATGTTCCAGTCATGTTCTCAGCTGATACGCCTCCATAACAGAAATGATTCCTGGCAGGAAACAAAGGCTGAACAACATAAAGGATTCGTGCCTTCTGAACAGCTCGCGGTCACGCCTCATTCTGGTTTGATGCTGTAATCGTTGCACCTGGTAGGTCTCCACAGAAACATTCAATTTAAGAGCAATTATAAACCTTTAATTTCTCTTTGTGTTCAGTAGATTTAGACCTTTTCTACGAGGAGCAGAAGAGTCCGTAACTGCTCGATAACTAACGAGTGACGAGAGGAACTGAATAAACAACAACTTTCCAACTTTATGAACTGCTCTGCACGAGTTCATCAGTGTGCTCCACAGTTGGTTTGACAGTTTGGGAGTACATGGGGTTATGTACCAGACTATATGGGGGTTGCCTGGTTGCCTGGCAACTGGTCCTCTCCAAAAAAATAGTTCCGACTAATAACCTTCAGCAAAACGGCAAAATGTAACTTTTACACTTCAGTTTTTTTGCAGATTGAATGGATGAGACGGTGCTGTGCTGTAACGACTGCGACACCTTCAGCTTAACTTGCTCCTCTTGTTTCCAGGCTAAACTAATCTAACTGTCTGCTGCTGGTACCTTAGAATACAGACATGTGAGTAGCATCAATCACCTTATTTAACTCCAGGGCTGCAATTAATGATTATCTTTACTAAAGATTCAAAACTGTCGATTATTTTAGCGATCAATCTATAAGTTGTTTGGTCAAAAAGCCCAAGAAGTTGTCCTCAAATGTCTTGATTTGTCCAAAGATCTTCAGTTTACTGTCATAAAAAAGAAAATATTCACATTTAACACGAAAAGTTACTCACAAGATGAATCAGTTCTCAAAATAGTTTAGATTACGTCAATACTCTGACAGAAAACAAATGTTGAACATTTCAGGATGGATTTTCACAGTCTCAGTGAATTTTTGACTAACAGGAGTAATCAGCTGTGAATATTCATGGTGCTGCTAACAGGAGCTGGATTCATTCAGTGACCCGCTGACATTTGTTCTGCTGGTCTGACATGAATATGACTGAACTGGGGTCATTCCTGCTCCCCAGAGGATGAACCGCTGCCTTTCTGGACACTTGAGGAGCCAGAGGACCATTTCATGTCCTGAAAAACAACCATGCATTAAACTGGGTCGCTGCTCCTGACTTCAGTGTCACCATCCTGACAGATGTAATGTGTTGCAGCCGTGCTAACATTTAAAAGTCATTATGTCTGACTTCATTCTTGTGGATGCAGCAGAATGTCCTTCTTTAATTTAACACATCATTATATTTAAAAGTCAGCTTATCTTGTTGCATACTCAAGTATCTACCTTATACAAAGTCAAACCCTTTAAAAACTCTCCTAAGTACATAAAGAATGATAAGTTATCAGCTCCAGCTACATTAATTTCCCCCGTGTGCCCTTTATAACCTTCTAAACTTCCATCTGAGCTCCAGGTTTCTGCCACTTCTCATAAAGTTTGACTAATAATTACATACATCCTCCTAATTACACCCGGGCCTCCACCCCAGTCCCAGTTAGATCTGTTAAAGATAGGGTGTAATTGACTAAGCAATGTCTTCATCATACAGTCATATACTGTGTGTGTGTGTGTGTGTGTGTGTGTGTGTGTGTGTGTGTGTGTGTGTGTGTGTGTGTGTGTGTGGACTGATTTATCCTCTACGCTCCAGCTACACGGTGCCGTAGCCTTAAGACAGGTGTAGATTAACATTTATTCTTAGTTGAGCTGCTCAGGTCAATTTTTACATTTTGGTTTATTTTCCATCCAGTCGTCAGCATGAAATGTTCCAAACGTGTCACATCACGATCTCATGATATGATTCTCAGCCACCTTTCACACCAGGAGGTGGAGGTGATGTGGTGGTGTCATTACAGCCAACAGCAGCACGAGTCGCACCGCTGGATATTTTAAAGACATGTTGAGACATTTCTGGCCATTTAAGGAACGTCAAACCATCTCCATCTGTGAACAAATCAGGTATTTTAACACTTATCAAGTGGATTTAGTGCTTAAAACCTGAGCAGAGGCACAGAGTTGTGTCAAGACAGAATTAGAAAATTGAACGTAAACAAACATAAAGTTGGGTTCTGTTTATATGTATCTTGGATTTTGTAGTAAACATGGAATTTTGGAGACTGTGTGGCTGTTTTTGCTTCCATATATCGTCTTCTTTCAGACTAGTGTTGACATTGTTTTTTACAAAATACACATGTAGATGTTTATTTTGGTTTGGATTTCTGTTCTGCACATTTATGCATCTGTCAGGTTTGTTGTTGACGTGTCTGCAGTTTACTGGACATGATGAAGGTTTGATCTGCGTGGTCGGTCTGAGAAGTCGTCCGGCTCCTCGTTCAGGCTCCATGACAACCATCTCATAAAGCGATGACCACCTCACATCCCAGCGGGGGATCCGTGTTCGACCATTTGGTATTTCTCCGTCCTCTCTATAAGTCTGCAGCGTCCTATAAATAGCTGTGTTTTCTTGTCGGAGAAGCTCCTTCCAGACGTTTCCAGCACCTGGATCTGAGGCCTGTTTCATCATGTTTTAACGCCGCCTGTTGACAGCACTGCCAGATAGGAAACTGTGATAGATGATGCTTGTCAGGTTATATGTTTCAAACTCAAAAGTCCACTCCAGAAAAGAGCAGAATCTTGTACTTTTATCTGTCCAGTACTGTCTTCACACGCCAGGCGCTGGCTTTTAAATTGATGGGGATAGAAAGGGAAGGAGTCTCGGCTTGAGTCAACATAAAGACGTACAGGAGAGTTTGTGATCATGACAGAGATGTTGAAGCCTTTATTTAAAGTCCTGTCGACAAAAATAGGTGCAACCATGCATCAAACCTTAGAGCAAATCAAATGAAAGTGGACAGATCAGCAATAGAAATGCATTTAGCTTCAGAACACACACCGCAATATTTTCCATCTATATCCACATTTTAAATTCCTTTAACATAGCACTGCAGCCCGTCTATATTCTTTATATTGTCCACATTCCCCCCCGCGATGCTATTGTGTCCCCTCACATCTGTTGTCGTGGACAGTGCAGAAGAAATGGATGAGACAGGTCTTTTGAAGATGAGAGGAGGGCGAGAGAAATTTAAGTTAGAGGAGGCGTTAATGGGGCCCAGTGGCCATGTGCCGCCGCCCCGGCTGGCTTTGATCCATCCTCTCCAAATCCAGAAGACTCAAGTCAGGATGCTGACACGCTTCATTTCCTGGTTGGGATGGAGGAAGAGGAGGTGATAGTGCTGACAGGCCCAGAAACCCGCAGAGAGCAGATCTTTAAGAAGCCGCGCTCCATCACGATCACACAAGGTGATTATTGGAGCTACAGCTCAAAGAGCGTTACTGTTCTGAAACCTAAACGCCGGCTGGAAACAGAACCGCCAGAAGAGCTGCGGCTGACGATCGCTTTCATTATTGATTAACCTGCCAGTTAGTTGTGATTCATTCGTTCTTTCGTCTATGAAATGTTGAGAAAATGGTCACAAAAATGTACATGTGAGATTGTTTGTGTCATATAAAACGGATGAATGTTCAGCATTGTTGCATCTGGTCTGAGCACAGAACCAGATCCAGTCTGACAGGTCCTGACCCGCTGGTGCTCGTGTCTGTTTTGGATCAAGTCAAGTTATACTAATTTTCTATTTTTAAAAACAGCTGTTTGCAGGATGCGTGGTGACGAAACGGTCCAACTATTCATGTTTATCTCAGATTAATAACTAATAACGAGGGTCAGCTCTGTTTTAGTTCTCTTCCACCATACGACAGAGCAGCAGACCTCCTCATCATCAGCACTCATCCATAAAGAACAGTTTTCATTTTAAGACTTTATGACTGAATAAATTAGAATCTAACACTGCCAGCATTAAGAATTATAATAACAACTATTCAGTAACAGCCGTGTTTCAGACGTGGAGTTTGAACAAACAAAGGATCACAGTTATTGTTGACTTTGTTTCCTGTTTGCTCACAACATCACATGCACTTCTCTACTAACACCATTCTAAAGTTTCTGTAACTCATTTCAGCTCTAAATGTTTGTTCTGATGATGTTCGCCAGCTAATTCTTTACAATTCTAAACTCTGATGAGATGTCGAGTACAACAAGGTCAATTTACAGATATTCCATTTCCAGCATCTATTTTGAGCGAAACCTGTGAAGCTGTCTTAATTAAAAAGTCTGTGGATGAAAGAAAGGAAACTATTTCTAATGTGACCTGAGGTGTTTTTCACCTCTTAGTCAAGGAGGGAACACAATCTGTTACTGTTCAGATTTTACTATACGTGTTCCGGAGGCGGCAGAAGCTCTGATGTGAGCTCCATCACACAGCTATTAAAAACACAGGCAGGCACACGCTGCTGTAAGGATCCTAACAATGATCCACACTTGTTTACCAGAAATGTAAATATTAACTTCTCGTGGATGACAATGAGACGATGCTCGACGATGACGTAAACATGAATTCTTCTGTGATGCTGCACCATCAAAGCTCCCCTGTCAGCGGTGTATGGCACTGAGATGTGCCCCCTCTGACTGTATTCCAGGTGGATCTCACTGTACTGAATACCAAAGACACACAGCCCAGCATGTGTCCTTTGATAGACGTGTATGTTGTTAAAAGGAAATCTAAAGCAGTGCACTTTACTGTTTCTTCCAGCTGCCTCCTGTGAACATCCTGACAGGATGCATGACTCCAGGAGAGCTGTAAGAAACCCTCTCCCTTGGCATTTCTGATTTATTAAAGATGAACTGCTCTACAGGCTGCTGATGAGGAGACGCAGCTTCAAACATGATGAAGACTCCAGTCCAAAGTACTGCAAAGAAACGCGTCTTCACAATGTTTAAAAAGTTTGTTCCAGACGCATCCACTCGACATCAAGGCCAACTGTACGTCTGGAGACTTCCTGAACGATTTTTAAAGATGTCTTTTATGTGTTGTGAGGATTCGCTGAACACATTCTTATACCTTTAATCACAAACATAGCAACAAAAACAAAAGAAATCCCCAACCTCAGATTAATATTTCATGACTTAAATCAAGACACGAAAGCGACGAATTGAATCCTGAAAAGACAGAAGTGTTTCAGACGATAAATCATTTACCACAGTCTTCCACTGGTGTCAATCATTTCATTCTGAATTTAAGAATATTCAGAAAACAAATAAACATCGTCCAGTCCTCAGTGTGTTGGAGAAGTCTATTATTTCCCCTTCACATAAAGTAATTATGATGTCAAGTACAATTTCATTGTCTGTCTTCTGAACTATATGAAAAAATATATCTGCCCGTCTTTGAGATGTGACAACACGGTGTCAAAGTTTGGTCAGGATAAGGAACAATGATGACTTTGTCAACTGTTCCTCGTCCACGTCACGCTGTAAAGGCCAGCGATGGGGGTGAAAATAGAAACAGGGCGTTGGACTCAGAACGAGGGCATCGCTCACTGCCAGGATACTCCGAGAAAACAATGAAATCTGGCGGATTATATCACCGACACTCGCTGTGTCACATGCATTTAGGACACGGTGTTATAAGACACTGGGTTAAAGTCGGTGATGCATGACTTTTTTCAGCCTGATACATTTTTGGTCGCGATCTTGGGAAATTCACATGGTCGGCCATTCATCGGTATCAGACATTTCTAGCCGATAAATAGAACACATAATAGTTAACAAGCAGAGCCTTTAATTTAAATAAATGTGTGTGTGGCCTTTAATCACAGTTGTGCTGCCTCAGCTCCACCAGGCGTTGTCACAGTGACTCCTTCTGTCTTCAGCTGTAATTCAGAATTTGCCTCCATGTACATGTTCTGTAAGTGACACAGGGTAAAGTATTTAATGTTGGTGGATATTTGAGCCGTTTCTTTTCCAGCCACAGCCAGCTCCTCAGAATCACAACCCCATAACACCATTAATTCACTCAAGTCAAGTTTTATTTGCAAACGAAGCCTCGTGAAGGTCCTTTACACCCGGAGTAAAGGTGGTGCCCTGTTTAGTGCCATTAATGAATCTCATATTAATCAATCTATAGGCAAATTAACTGCGGAAATAAAGACTGATGAGCATCTAAATGGCTTCATTACTTCACCGGCCCGCACATTTAATCTCCATGAGAGCTATTGGAGTTCATTCATAAGGACGTACGGAACAATACACGAGCAAAGTGGTGCTCTGTTGCTGTAAAATCCATTTGTCTTATGATTTCTAACAGTCGTTTACATGTAGGTCAGGCAAATAATAGCAGAATATTCACAGCTGCACCCACACTGAGCACCACCTCAACAGAAAGGATGTAAAACCAGTGTGGAGACACCCAGATCACATGAGTGTGGAAAGGGTTGGATTGTGGGTTGGTTTGGTTGGTTCGGTTGGTTTGGTTGGTTTGCTGGTTTGTTGGTTGGTTTGCTGGTTGGTTGGTTGGTTTGGTTGGTTGGTTGGTTGTGGGTTGGTGGGTTGGTTTGGTTGGTTTTCTGGTTGGTGGGATGGTTGGTTGGTTGGTTGGTGGGTTGGTTGGTTGGTGGGTTGGTTTGGTTGGTGGGTTGGTTGGTTGGTGGGTTGGGTTGGTTGGTGGGTTGGTTGGTGGGTTGGTGGTGGGTTGGTTTGGTTGGTGGGTTGGTTGGTTGGTTGGTTTGCTGGTTGGTGGGTTGGTTGGTTGGTGGTTGCTGGTTGGTGGGTTGGTTTGGTTGGTTGGTTTGCTGGTTGGTGGGATGGTTGGTTGGTGGGTTGGTTTGGTTGGTTTGCTGGTTGGTGGGTTGGTTTGGTTGGTTGGTTTGCTGGTTGGTGGGATGGTTGGTTGGTTGGTTGGTGGGTTGGTTGGTTGGTTGGTTGGCTGGTTGGTTGATTGATTGATCAGCAAGATTAAACAAAAACTACTGACTAGATTTCTAACATACTTGAACAGATGGCGGGTCTCGGTCCAGAATAGACCGCATTTCCTCTTGGTGAGTTCGACTTCAGCAGGTTTTTTCATTAAGCTTTTTGGTTGTATCATCTGACTCTCAGAACAAACATATCTACAGGTAAACTGGTTCAAAATGCAGATTTTTTTAATCTTAGTCTTCCAAAACTGTATGGAAATCACTGAGGACTCTTCAGATTTCCTGCATTACACCCTGTACAGGTATCTGATCTGATTAGAGTTCCATAAAGGTCATCAACTGATAAATGCTGCTTTAAATGGTGAATTATTTCATCCTGCATCTCATGGATTGGATCAGTACTACAACAACAGTACGTTTATAGGGTTAGACATCCCAATTGATGTACGAGTGAAAGACGCAGGGCTGTTCCGGCTGGGTCAAACCTTTTTTTGAAGCCTCTTCAGTGAGAAACAGCACTTTATATAAACCCACATGCGAGTGTGTCCTTGTACAAAGAGATTGTCAGAACACAGGATATTAGCGGACAAATTGACAACACAAAAAGATGTAAGCTTTATTTTGAGTGCAGAAAAAGGGCAACTCTGGCTGATGGATTATGGCTTTAGATTGACAAGGATTACAGTCAGCAGGATATTTAATGGAAGTTTCAAGTACTTCTTATGAGCAGCTGAAGGTCGCACTACTTGAATTGCATGAGGCTGCCTGCAGTCTTCACTGAATGACAGTCTGTGGGGGCTTACAAAGGATGTTGCATAAATGTGCATTAATGAGTGAAGTCACATTTCCAGAGTTAAAAGTTCATTTATTTATATAGTCTTATCTAAAGTCTCAAATGAGTTCATATATATATATATATATATATACAGTCTTATTTAAAGTCTCAGAGGAAGGCTTGTTGTAATATTCATGAGGAAACTTGAATATTCAGCATATGCAGATGTACTGTACAGGGAAGTAATGGATATATAGTTTTATCTGTGGTTAAATATAAAACTAACAGCAGTTTGACAGTGAGTATGATGACTGTGCAGCAGATAAGATCACAGTGTGCAAGATAATCTACTTTCTTCCTCTCTTTACCTCTTTGCTTCGACAGATTACTAGACGAGAATTTTTATAAATGATAAATTAAACAAAGATGACAAACGTCTGATTTTCAGACGTGAGCATTTGTTTCCTTTCTCTGTTTTATCTTTGGAGTACTGGTCAGAGAGAGGAAGCTATTCAAGAGTTTCACCTTGAGCTAAAGGAACCTGTGATGGTGTTTTTCACTTTTCTCTGGCATTTTAGAGATGTGGAGAAAATGTACACCTTGTATAGAAATACTTTCTGTATCTGTCAGCCAGTCCTCAACAGAAAAACAGCTGAGTAAGTTGACTGTGGAAGCACATTCCTACGAGACTTAGGTTTATTGTTCAGCGTGACCTTGAGTGGTTGGAGGAACAATGACGGGAGCTGAGGACGTAGTATGAGAGCAAAACACAATATAGTGTTGCTGTGTTGGACAACAAAAGAACGTGATGTGTACATGATGTGTTTTTTACATTAACACTGTAGCTTACCCTTTTCACACGTGATATTTTTCTAAACCCAACAAAGAAATGTTTTGTGCCTAACATAACTTAACATAACCAGACTACAACTGTGTCTCATCAACCACGTCGCATCAAAGGTCTGGTTGCCCGTCGCTATTCTCCAACGGTCATGTGTCGTAGTTTTCATGTCGTTGTAGGACTGTCATATGTGTCATTTTGGGAGTCACTGGCAATCGACCTATTCTGCTGTTAGGAATGACAACATGTTTACATCGAGTTACTCATCTACAACCTGATCGCTGGAATAAATGTGTGCCAAGTAAGTTTTATGCAAAACCACAGGCAAGTTTAAAGCTGTCTTGGACGAGAGGTGAAACGTCAAGAAACTGAAACAAGTCCAGTTACTGACGATATATTTGCTTCGGTTGAATTTTTTGTTTTTCTCATCACAACACTGCTGATTGTCTGATTGGGTTTAGGAACAAAAACCACTTGGTTAGGGTTTAGGAAACATCATGGTTTGACTTTAGATAGTCTACCTGCTTTGGTAGCCACAAAAATGACAGGAAATGTCCCTAAGGAGTCGCACTGCAGCCAACCAATTGGCAGACTTGTGGCTTGTGACTTTCTCAACATCCACCCAACAAGTTGACAGGTCACCTGACTGCACCTCTTCATGCCATTTTGAGTTCCCAGTCAAAAGGCTCAAGTCGAAACAGCCCTCCAAACCACCAGCACATCTCTGATTATACACCAAGTCCACCACCAGCAGTTTGCACAATGATATTCCATCACAATGAGCACAGAACTGAGATAACAATTATTCATATCAGCTCTAAATGTAAAGTCCCAGGATTAGGTCATCCAGATACAGGCCAATCAGAAATCAGAAAAATAATCAAGACTGTTTAAAAAAAAAAAAAATTATTCAGTTGCAGCTGTATCATCAATATTTTAGGGTAAGAAATAACTCCTAGACATATTTAACATTTTCATTGCACATACTTGTGTTTTCTGAATCATGTAGAAAGACATTAGAAAGTTAATGATTAATCAGATGATGATCACCTGTGAGAGGAGGAAGAGGTCGGGACTCAGCTTTGGTTTTCTTCAGCAAACATGTGTAAAACGGCGTGTCTGTAAAGTCTTTCCTCTGTTATTTTGTCTAAAACGAGAATAAATCAGCACAAAGAAGGCGACAGAATGTGAGCCTGCAGCGTTGTGATTTGGAATGTGAGCAGACAAGCGAAGCCCTGTTACGACTGCACAGTTAAAAAGATGTTCAAAGAACGAGCCAACCCAGCCGGATGGTGGAGGACCTCCT